>NC_045760.1:14027500-14327500 GCF_009193385.2 Nasonia vitripennis | reverse complement strand
TCAGTTTTTTTCTCGATCGAACGAGAGAGAAAGCCGCAAATTCCTTGAGGTCCGAAATTTGACTGACGCGCGCAAGGTGCTGCCGGTCCATTAATCTTGCGGCATTAGCCCGCGTATAATCTCTCCCTTCCTCTCTCTCTCTCCTCCGAGAGGGAGAGAGGCTGCCCTTCGCGTGGACTTTGAAATTTCCCACGCGACGGCGATTCCGGCCCGGCACGCATACTCACTCAGCTTGCGTTTTATATATATATATATATATATATATATATATATATATATATATATATATATATATATATATATATATATATATTATATATATATATATATATATATATATATATATATATATATATATATATATATATATATATATATATATATATATATATATATTATATATATATATATATATATATATATATATATATATATATATATATATATATATATATATATATACGCGCTGCACTCAAAGAGAGAACGAGGGAGTGTAATTTGAAGGGGGCCCGCCTATCCCTTCCGAAGTGCAGCAAATACTTATAAGAAGAAAATATTACAGTGTATACGCGCCTCGCCTAATTCCGTAAAATAGTGAAAGCTCGGGAAATTCCCGGTTGACACGTCTCGGAAGATAGAGAAGCGAAGAAGCACTTGCCAAACGACTCTGGATATACGGGTACAGAAAGAGAGGAGGCAGTGCAGCAGCAGCAGCAGGTTGTCGAAGGACCGAGGAGAGCTGCAGCGGAGTGTGTGAGAGAGAGAGAGAGAGAGAGAGAGAGAGAGAGAGGGACGAGCGAAGGAGGAAGAGGAGGGGACTCTCATGATGCTACGCAGCGCTGGCCTTGCTCTTCATCTCGGACTACCGCCGCGAGCTCATCACCGGCCAAATCCGCACGTTCTCGCCCCCCTCTCTCTCCGTGGGGTGCAGTGTCCCTCGAGCCCACCCCGAGACAAAAACACGTCCCAGACGCCGGACCGACAGCGAAGCTAAGAAGAGAAGAAGAAGAAGACGGAGTTGCGCCATTTCTTAATGATTCTCCCAGATGCCCATCACAGCGTCGCATTACAGCAGCAGCTCTCGACTTATCGAGATCGAATTTTTCCACGCGGCCGCGCTCGAGCTTGACACGCTGCTCGCTCTCATTAGCAGCGAATTCGGAACTCGAAATTTAATTCCCATGCCGAGTGTTAAGACAGGTGCACACAGGGCCTGCGATGCGTAGTAACGGTCCCGCGGCGCATCGCTGCGGGCTTAATTTCCGACGACCGGACGCGCGCGAAGGGCCCTCTCTGCGACCTAGCCGATCGAAAAAACACCTGTCCGTTGCGCGTCCGGTGTGCTCCACTATACGCACTCGATCGATGGGAGCTTCCCTTATTTTCTCGTCGACTGTACGCATTATACATACGCCCACGACGATATTTCTGAGTAATCGCGCCAGAGAAATAAAAAGAAAATGTCTAAGTAGGCCGCGACGACGAATAGCGCGGAAGAAATACGGGCTGCGCAATAGTCCGACTCTCGGAATTCATTCTCCGCGCCTATTTCCGAATCGTCGGCGTCGCGGCGTGAAAAAGCGAGAGCGGAACGATTCCCCTTGGCGGCGCTGTATTTTCACAGCTATTTCCGTATACTATGTACATGCATGACGTATGCAAGCTTATAAGCTATAAAAAAGCGTCGCACAGCTGTGATTCCGAGCCATGCGCGCTGCTTATATATGCTGCTATACGCGCACCACGGCTTCGGGGCTATTACACATGCCTATACGTATAGGCTCGTCGGAGGGAGGGAATATGCCGGCGGAAATTGCAAGGAAAGCTACTATACCTACTACTATAACATAACAGTCGATGGCTTCTTCTCCAAGCGGATCTCGCTCTCCGCTGTGTATACACGTAGGCACTGCCGATCGTCGAGGCTAAGCAGCGGTTATTAGCGCACAATATAAGTACACAAGCGGCGTGTCTCCGCTGAAGCGCGAAACTCGGCCGGCGAGCCTATATATCTGTCTTGACATTGATTGGCTGCTATATAAGCCGACGACGACTGTCTCATTATTCTCCTTTCATTACTTATAAGAGCTTGCGTAACCTTAGCGTCGTGTCGTAGTCGTGCTGTTGTTGTCGTGACATTCGTCCGCAGGCTGTGCAATCTATATCCGCGGCAATCGAGCCATTCTATAACGGCTTATTCGGATAATTCATCGGATTAAGACGTATAAAGTAAGAACCCGCTCCGGCAGCTCGAGGACAAAAGAAAGCCGCATCAACTGCAGCGCGGAGCATCGCTATTATTAAAATCCAGAGCCAACGTCATAATTCACTCTGCTCGGCTCGATTAGCCGCGTGCATATAATGTAACTCGAGAAAGCCTCGATTACATAGCTGCTGCACGCCGCAGTGCGCACAAAGGGCGTAATAAGCTTGTTTGCCGGAGATTTTGGTCATTCTCGCATTGTATTATAATAAGACGTGCGTCGCTATACTTTCGCGAGTCTCGCGGTCAACGGCCGCCGCGTGCAGTGTTATTACACACGCGACAGAGAGAGAGAGAGAGAGAGAGAGAGAGAGAGAGAGAGAGAGAGAGAGAGAGAGAGAGAGACGAGAGCCGCCTATAAATACGCGCACGCGAGCGTATTATATACGCTTCTTCTTTCAGTCGTCCTGATTTACATGTAAATCAGAGCCGAAGGATGAAAGCGTTGCAGAGAGAGAGAGAAGAGTTTTTCCTAGCGCGAACATTTTTCAAGCGACAGCGCGCGCGCGTTTTGAATCCGATCGAATGAACGCGGATGCGAGACGATTGTGAGCAAACGCTTGCGCGCGATGAATCGCAGTCGCGCTGCGCTCTTTGTGAGCGCACGCGTCTCATTTATCAAATCTCGTGTGTGTAGCTACGTCTCTCTCTCTCTCTCTCTCTCTCTCTCTCTCTCTCTCTCTCTCTCTCACTGGCGACGCGAGATGTTTGATCGCATATATTCATTCACGCGCGCGGCTCGTATGTGTACAAAAGCTCTTTAAAGCTTGCGCGCTCGAGCTTGATGAATATGCGATGGCACGTATACTCCGTAATATGCGTATAGGATATTTCTTCCGGCATTAGATAACGATGCCGGAAGTACCTTTCGATCTCTATACATATGTAATACCCCTTGCGCTAACAGCTCTACACGATAGGCTGTGTCATCCGTTTTTGAATTTTGAAAAAGCTCGATACAAAGAACGAGGTTACTCAGCTCTGCGGCGAAGCTTTTGTACGCGTAGAGGAGTGATGCCCGCAGCGAGGTGTACTTTCTTCTTTCCTGATGCAGCAGTAGTGCGGCTTTACGCGCGCTCGCTGCATCTGGAGCAGGAGGCGCCGTCGCGAGAGTTGTGAGAAGCTCCGCTAGAAAGTCCCACGGTGTATATGCTGTCCGCGCCGTGCGCCCAGTTACGAGCAGCCCTTCCGCGGGTCAAAGACCTTTTATGACCACTCGCGCCTCTCTCTCTCTCTTGCACTCGCTCACCTCTGCTCCTACATACCCACTTCCGCAGGGGCCAATTGATAATATGCACGTGCAGTGGACTGCTGCTAATGATATATTTTATTTTTCTTTTGCTGTTTCAGAACAAACAAGTACCTGCAGAAATCGTCGATCAGCCGGGTCTGCGCGGTCGGTGGTTTTTTCATAAGCATTCCAGTCTTCTTAACTGGTGAGAGTCGGGCCGTAATCCTTTGGTTTTTCTTACCTTTTTTTGCATACCTTTCACAGATCGCTCATACTCACGTGTACACGGGCTTCTCGTTGCAGGCATGATCCTCTACACGTTCATTCAATTCCAGTCGACACCGGCCATCGTGACGTCGGTGTTCATCGGCCTCGGGATTGTCTTCTGCGGCTGCGCCTTGGTGCACACAGTCTTCGTATGGCAAAAAGTAAGTTCCATATAGTATTCGCGGCCAGGCAAAGCTGTGCCGCGCAGCGATTAGCGGTTATTAGCATAATCGCGCGCGACTGTTTACTTATACGCTGCCCTCGTCTCCAGGATCGTGCAGCTCTCGCTGTATGCATCGTCGTGCAATAATAACGTCACGCGAGGCCGAGAGCTCCGTGTCTTGTGTATCGGCTGTACGACTTATTATTCCAGCTATATCTCTACGTAGCTCCCTGCGCGCAACCTACGCTCTCGATCGTCTTCTTTCTCTGTCTCTTGAGAAACTGGTTTCCTTCGTCAAAGCTCAGCGACTCGCCTTCTCTACGAGACCTATGCGTAATCGAAGGCGGTTCGATGGCCCGCCGGCCGGCCCCATCTCACTCTCGGCTCTCTGCATACTCGGACGAGCAGAGAACGAATATTCCGGGAATTCCTCGCGCGCGGTCGAATAATCACTTTTCTCCTAATCGGACTGTACGAGAAAACTTTAGTATTAAGTATCTTGGGATGTCTCACCGCTATGCCTGATCCCCCGGCTTGCTTTCCGGATATCGTACGTCATGCGCTTACGTATTGTATTTTGTTGTAAAGCGAGGCATTTGATTTTTCAGGAAAAGACGAACGCAATGAAGGCGCTCCGACGTGAGCAGTACGAAGCCGCGGCTCAGCTGCAGCGCCAGCAAACGCTCAGCCAGCAGCAGCAGCAGCACCACCACCACCACCACCACCAAAACCACAATCCTCAGCAGCAGCATCAGCAGCAGCAGGCGAACCATCATCACCATCAGCATCATCTTCAGCAACAGCAGCCGAGCCAGCAGCAACAGCTGCGCTCGCTGCCGGTCTCGTACAGCGCGGCGAGTCGACTGGCGGCGAGCGAACAGCTGCACGCCACTGGCGGAGGGCTGTCGCGAGCCTCGGTCGGACCCCAGGCCCAGCTGCACAACCATCGACACGTCTCCATGTCGCCGCCGCTGCTGATCTCCTCGCCGGCGAACGGTCTGCACCACGGACCGCTGAACGCTTCGCAAAGGGCACAGCTGGGTCCGGTTAGTCCGCCGGCCACGCCTGGCGATCGCTCGCCCACCAGCCCCGCCAACAAGCACAACCGATCCTCCCAGCAGCTCATGTCGCGCGAACTCGCCACCGGCAGTGTCAGCCCGGGTCTACCCGCCGCGACCCTCGACCTCAGCAGCGCCGCCAACACCAACAGCCCGCACGAACTCTCTACTCTCGTTTGAGACTAACGCCTATACATAATAAATATACACTGTACCAAGACTGCTAGAATTCGATTGTGCGCTAGTACGAGTTTTACTTATTTATTGTACAACCTTCTCGGTAAGGCTCATCATCCCGTATGTTGAGAACGAAATCACGTACCGATATTCATACGCATTTTTTTCTCTTATAATCATTGTTCTCTGCGTTGTTTCCTGACGATGCTCTTGTACGTTTTTCTGCAAACGTACTTCGAGATCTTTTTTTTTTTACGAGCTATGTGTACTACTTGACAAGATACTAAGACTTTCTTTCAAATATTGTTAATTATTATATAAATATACACAGCATTTTGTCCTTATACCCGTTTATAAGGTTGCCTTTTTGCAAGTTGACTCAAGTTCGATTTATTGCTTTGGATCGTAATATGAGACATGGAAACCAATATGTAGAAACCAATACCATTCAATCCATAAAAGACTGATCTGAATTATATACAAATCTTTATATATTTACCTCGGAGATCACTGTCACGTTTTATTTACAAGTAAACTTGTTGATTAAACAAAACATTACATAAAATGTTACAACGATTTCTTGCCTTACCATGTAAGTTTTTTAAAATCGTGTACACGATCGAGAGCGAGACTATTTTTTTTCTTTGTTATTGGACGGTACTCGCTGCGATTATTGAAAAAATAATGTAATAACATTTTAATCTACGAATATCGAAATATCGATTAGCATCAAAATTTTACACTTACGTAAACGAAAAGTATTTGTATGGTCTGTTAAAAAATCAATCTATTTTATTAATTGTATAAATATTATGAGAAATAAAATTAAAGTGTTATCAATTTTCGCGAACATTTTATAAAAACGTTCAAAGTTAAATTTTAGTCGATATTAATTTTCGATATGTGTAAATAAACAGACTAGCTGTATTGCGCATATTAACAACCTATTTTTTTATTGCACCGTTGCCTCATGAAAATCAAGCAGGGTAACCAAATGAAAATATGTAAATTACATAATAATATAATATGTATCGTTGCCACAACATGTAAGTATAGTGTAGTTAAAACAAATAATTTCCATAGTTTATATAAAATTTAATGGCAAAAAATAAATTATTAGATTCACATAACTCCCTGAGTACAAAAGTGTTTTAGCTTTATGTACTAATAATTATTATGTTATAGAATATCGATTCATTGTGTATACTTAAAAACGAGGCGAATAAAAAATAAATTATTTGATTACAAAAACGACTGTCGAGTTTTACTTAAGCTTTATAATTAATTAACTAATTTTTGTTATTAAATGACTGGTAAAACACGTCTTTCTTTTTAAAAGTTTATTTTAATTTTAACATGCACAATAATGCATTCTTTTGTTTTCTTTTGTTAAAAAATAGTTCTGTAAAACCGTCAATAAACTATAAATTCAGTTTAAAAATCATTGATAACTTCTTTTTATACATATTATATATGTACTTATATACACAGACTTCTTTGTACATATAATTAATTAATTGGTTCTATTATCTTTGTTCTTTGAACAAATTCGATTGGCTAAAAACAAGGTTATTCTTTGTAACATGGCTGATTCCATATATGTACAAAATCCAATGTGCACTTGCTCATGTGAGTCACGCATCATGTGCTGCGTATAAATCATGGAATTTGATTAAGTTGCAATTAATTACTAACTAGTATTTGTTTCTGTTAAGACCTTGCATCATTTATGGTAGTAGGTACTTTAACTTCAAGACCATCCAAGTCTTCGGTCATTATTATTTGACAACCTAATCTTGACCTGCAATGGTTTAAATCATAATTAACTTGAAATTCTATGAATATATTACAAATAATCTTGAATATTCAGAAACAATGACATCTTGAAGCGATTTTGTTTAATGTCAAATAATGGAAGCATTGATGAGATAACATTATTATTTTAGAAATAACATAAGACAATTATAAATACATACGTGTCAGATAAATCATAAGCAAGATCCAACATGTCAAGTTCTTCATCTGTTGGCTTTTCAGGCAATTTGTCATAATCTTTTTGAGAGAAAATTAAATGACAAGTACTACACGTTAATGTACCTTCACACGCTCCTTCAAAAACAAAATAGAATGCTTAGAATTTTTATTTGAAAAGTATATTTTAAAAAAACAGTTCAGATGCTAATAAAATTACCAAATCCATCCAAATCAATCTCATTGTTAACAACTACGTCCAACAGGCTGTCACCTACTTTTGCTTTAGCTTCTATTCTCTCTCCACTTGCTCTAACAAACGTCACCTTCACCCTGGAAAAATTAAAATTTGTTTAAATGACCTACATATTTAATACTTTATAATGATCAATTAACAGTTTTATAAATATAGACACTTCTTACTCTTTCTTTTCACAAAGGGGTTTGGTCGTTGACGTACTTCTCGCGAGAAAACCCGGCTTCGCTAATTGCCTGCTTGACAACCAGGATTTCGAAATAGAGGAAGAGAAGACGGATTTTGAAATTCCGTTTAGGGTGCGTACAAGTGCCATCTCAACTTGTCGAATCACAGAAAAATCAACTTACAAAAAGTTAAAACTTCAACAAGAAACTGACTAGTAAATATCATAAACGTACAAGCTTATGGAAAATCATAAGCAAGAATCGGCTTTGTACAAATAACTAATAACATAACAAAACGACGCAATTCTAAGCATGTCGAAATCCGAAATACTCTCTCTCTCTCTCATTAGACTGTCGTAAAGTGTATGCAGCCTGAGACTCTGAGAGTACAGGCAACGAATATAGACTTGGTATAGAAGAACGGTCATGGGTTAAATTGATGGGACGAAAACTTGGGGGACAGAATATCACCATGTTAAGCGTGAGCAGCGCCCCTGGCGGATTTGAAGGCGAAGCTTCCTTGATCCCCCAAACGGCTGTTTGAATCGGTCGAAATCGAAATGTAAACATTGAAATTTCACAATGTCAAAAGAAAAGGCTTTTTTTATTAATTTAACTGATTTGTTGAATTATGGAGGTGAAGGTACACGAAAGTACATTGAAGGTGAAAATGTTTTCGATGCCTCCCACATACTGTATTGTGGAATACGAATAACTTCAAATACAGAAAATCAAGTCAAAATATTGTGTTTAGTTGCAAAATCAAGTGGGATTTATGATGCTCTACATGAAGTAAAAGTTGAAATTAATGTAGAGAATGAAGTCAAAACAGTTCATGCAAGGGAGGATTGGCTGTGTCTACATTGGCGCTCTTGGCTCGCGCTTGGCGCCCTGCGCGCACCGAGTGTCTCTGTAAAGTACTAGGACCAAGCAGCCAACCTCTTAATTCTTACGCTACTAACTTCTAAACACTACTGCATCATACTTATCGTCTGCTATTTTCGCTATTGCAGTTTGGAAAATATAACCTCTTGTTACATTTTTTGCTGGGTAATAAGTAAATAGTTGAGCTTTATGAGTTAAATAAAAAAATACAGTCTTTTGATCAAAAAGTGTAAGCAATGCGACCAGATCTTTTTTTTTATTTTGAAGTAGGCTGGTATCTACTTTATTGTATGTCTTTAATAATTAGATGAAGAAAAGCAACAGTTTTCCGAAGGTGGTGGACTAAACCACATTTGAGAGAAAATATTCGACAAGCATATGGAGCTTATTCGACAATTTTTTTGTAATTTAAACTTGAATTTCATATTTTCATCATAAATATTCAATATACTATTTTCAAAAAATTTTAATTTTCAAAAGCATTTAGAGGTTGTCCACTTGGTTCTAGTACTTTACAGAGGCGTTCGGTGCGTGCAGAGCGCCAAGCGCGAGCCAAGAGCGCCAATGTAGACACAGCCATTGTCAGGAACCTGTAAACATTTGCCCTGGCCACATATATGCGTACGACCGCGTACGACCAGAGATTAGAGGAGAGATTGCCGATGCCGTGTTAAAAATGCGTGGCGAATTCGATCATGACGCCACTTGCGGCCTGCGATCGAACTATACGCATCTAGAAAAGGAGCGTAGGGGAATTATACGTATCCAGCGGCAGTCGAGGAGAAGGGAGAGGTGCTATATATTCTTATGTCCACCGCGTCTGACGCGGCGGAGGAAAAATGACAAACGGCGACTGTCGAATTTGCGCATCCATACCTCGCGGTAGTTTCAACCAACGACAAATAACTATTCGGGCATGTCATTGGACTAAAAAGAATGTTTAAACAACAACATAAGTGTAAAAAAATTAGAATCTAAAACTTTTGAAAACTCATGATTGAAAACTTTAATTTTTTAGAGGGATTATGGTTAAACCGACACAAACAAGTTAACCTTAAGCTTAAACAAAGCTAAATTAAAGTAATAGCCACACCAGCCTCCCGATAAGCAACGCTACTTTCAGTTTTCACATGCCAACGATGATCGTGGTGGCGCGGTCTACGTTGTTGCTTGGTATTCTTATACACTCGGGTTCGAGTCCAAGTCTCAGCAGATTTTTTCTACTTGCTGATAAAATATATAGTATACAATAATAACGCAATATGCCAATCTACTTGTGGAATTATATTTCAATTTAGGTGTATATATATATATATATATATATATATATATATATATATATATATATATATATATATATTATAGGTGGTTCTCTGTAAAATCGAAGATATGACAATTTTAATTTTCGCCTAAACATTATATATATATTCTATATATTGTACCTGACTCCAAAAAAAATTTCAGCGCGATTCCTTCATTTGGCCTCGAGTTCTAGCTGGTCAAAGTTGAGGTTTTAAACAATTTTTGTATTTTTGGCCTATTTTCAATCAATTGTAGATCACAAGGGATATATGTGTGTGTGTGTGCGCGTGTGTGTGTGTGTATGTGTGTGTGTATGTGTGTGTGTTATACCTATCTTATAAGCCATTTAAACCTTAATATTGGTACAAGTAAGATTTCGATCCGGACTGCGACCACCAAAAAATTCATTCGAGATACCTTTCTATAGTGCAAAAGTTCCTGTGGCAAAGCTTATAAATTGCTTGGAGCATTCCTAAAAAAGATTACAGAGATAGCAAACATCGAAATAAAGAAAGTCACTGTAGGAGAAAATTGTTCCTTAATGTACATCATTGACTAAAAATTAAAAGCTTAGTGATAAATTATTTAAATACACGTTTGCTTATAGAAATAAATTGCGTCACTTGGATCATCGCTAAAAAATCATAAGACTTGATTTTATTGTTACTAATATATATATATATATATATATATATATATATATATATATATATATATATATATACGCAGGGTGGGCCATTTTAATCAAACCAGTCTAATAACTCCTAAATTAAGTACTCCGAAACGTCCGAAAGTCAACATCCTCTAAAAGCTCTGGCAGTCGATCTCTGAGCAATGTCAAATAGCTATTCTGGTTAACATTTTGACCGAAAAAATATGGCCCAATCAGGTAACCATTAATGATCCCACACCACACCATTAAACTCCATCGGTTTTGATGGTCAATAGCCCTGTACTAGTGGGGATTTACAGGTAACCAGTAGTGACTATTATGCCTATTTAATTGACCATCACTGCGAAATATAGCCTCGTCAGAAAACATAACAAATCTGAAAAAATCTGGATCATTTTGTAAAACTCCTAAAGCCCACTGGCAAAAGTTAATACGCATTAGAAAATGGCGTGGCCTCAGCTCATGACCTAATCTTATGTGGTAATCGTGATAGTGGAGATTATTGAGAATTCGTGGTATACGGATTTCTCTTTCAATTTGTTGACTACTGATTTGTGGATTGAGATGCACAGATGCTAAGGAGGCATATAACATTAGGATCATTTTCGTTGTATTCGTGGTGTCTGCGTTGACGACGAAGATGTCCATCACGAGCTCTTCGAAGTAATCTAAGTAATGTGTCGTGAGTAGGACGCCTTCTTAGAGGAAAGCGTTCAGCGTAGAGTCGCACCGCGACTCTGGCATTGTTTTGGGTTTCGCCTAAGATCATTATCATATCAACAATTTCATTGGATTGATAATCGCCCATGTTGAAAATTTTGTTTATAATAAGAAAAACTATTTTATTTACATTCACTCTTAATTGAAACTAAACCAAAATAAGAAAGTGACAACAAAAAAAGGAGGAATTTTCAAACTGTATAATTTTTAAATCAAATTTGTAACTTCTTATTTTCTTACGTTAAGACATTGTGATTTAAATTGAAGACAGCGTGAGAACAATCGTTACAATTCATATTAGATTAAAGAAATTCAACTTAAAAAAAAACATCTAAACTGGAAATGATGCACTTTGACAAATACAATTATTAAAAATTTTTTTTTATATTACAAAAGCAAAATGCTGTTTAATATTTTATCTTAAATAATGTATTTTTTAACATCCTACCTTTATAGTTTAACCATTTTTTTACGCTTTTGAAACGTTAAACTTTTACTTGACTCTGCTTCAACCGTGAATGAATTGACAACATTGATTTTTAACGTTCCATTTTCCACTCCCATTAAGAACTCAGATATTTAAAATTATCATGTTTACTTCAAAATTTACTTTTGACCACTAAAAATTTGTTAACGAATGTTAAACAAGCATCCTAGTGAGAGGCAAGGGGACTCACAGTAAACAAGCACCCCAGTGAGAGGCAAGGGGACTCACGTTAAAAAAGCACCCCAAAGGGAACATAATCCTAATACGTCCACGTCGTTGTTCCTGGGTAGCGCTGAAATTAGGGAATTGTTTTCAAGGTAAATATTTTCATGGTCATTGTCACATTGGGTTTGAATATTCATCATAAAAATACATTAACTACGATTATTCTATCAGAAAATGCGATTAAATAGCAATTACAGTATTTCTTAACATTTGACCTTGAAATGACCTTGTGAAGGTCATGAAAAAAATTTTGAAATACCGTTTCGGACGTAAAATTTCCTGTTCTTTCCGAATCTGCTATAAAAAATAGGGGTTCCTATTTAAAAAAAAAATTTGACCTCAAATTACCTTGAAATTTGAGTTCAAGGTCAAAACTAATCGCACAAAAAGATGTCCCCCTTGATCCTGGACAACTTTCATCTGAACAATTTTTCTGTTCATGGCTTAATTTAGGAGTTATTAGACTGGTTTGATTAAAATGGCCCACCCCGTGTGTATATATATATATATATACACACACACACACACACACACACACACACACACACGCGCGCACGCTACCTCTGATAAACTCACGTGGCGCTGAGCCAGACTCTAGAGACTTTTCACCTATACAGAGAAAACATTATTTTATCTGCCGAATACAAACGTGTGCGCGCGCAAGTGCAGCACTGAGCGAAGCTGTATTTACATCGTGAGCCGTAACCGCTGTGCCATGGCTTGTGTTCAGAAGTATCGCGAGCGCGCAAATGATAGGTCGTCCCAGTGATCTGCAGTCTATCTTTTCTTTTTTCGCGTCTTAGCCGCGCAGAAATCTCCTGGACGAATAATCGAGTTCGATTGCAGTCGGCCGATAATAGAGTCTATAAATTACTTTTGATTTAGAGCGAATTTTGGGGGTTGTCTGTTGTAGGCGGAAGTAATTATTATCGGAAGGCTAAGGAATATTTCTTTAACTAAAGGTAATTATTGCTGCTGTCGGTCGTCTAAGCCGATAAATTGTATACAGTATATGTACATTTATATTGATTGCAACACACGAGGGTGTCTGGTAATGCGCGAAAGAATATCGTTTGCTTTCATAGTTCCACACTGAAAAAAATATTCTTTAATCAAAATAAATATATTTGCACAAAATCGATTTTGTTCATAAGCAAATATTTATTTTTATTGCGCATTATAACATACGTCTTAGTAAATATCTTTTAAAATTCAATACATCAACATATTATCCAGCATTTAAGTAAGTAAACGTTTACTTAAAAGCGCATACTGCTTGCAAATATATATTGCTTTTTAAATTAAAGTAAATGGCGTATTTGAATACAAAATCCTAATTTATTGAAATACAATTTCAAATTTTCACTAAACTATTTAATTTACTTAATTCAAGTGTCAAATTTATAATCAGCAAAGCATTTTTTTAAAACCAATTATTTGATTAATGTTTTCTTAATGACTCAATACAACCAAACAATTTCTTATTTTCAAAACAATCTCGAATAGTTGTCATTAAATATTATTTTATTTAAGTATAGCCGACGATCCACACCTGACGCACAAGAGAGATGTCCGAGTGACTGGAGGGACAGCTCCAGAACTATCGCATCCACCTCTACTCTCGGAGTAGCCGAGGGCGGCCGCGTGGACGAGTGAATAAGCGTTCGGCGAGCGAGTAAGTAACATATATGATTATTCGATATCCGGACAGAACCGTCGAAGGTGGAGACTTGCTGCCACCGAGTCTTCCGTCTTTGGCCTGGCTTCGCCTGTGTGACCGTGCGCGTTCCTCTCGCAACCTACGCGCGCGAGTTTTGCACATTTCTGTTGTAATCAAAGACACGATAATACATCATATATATCATAAGTGTCGCAGGAAATAAATGCAGTAACGTACTTCAGCGCATCGCGCAGACTATTAAATTCATTAAACTGAAACACGGCTACCTGTTATTGATGCGTTGTTGAGGAATTCAAAGAAATATAACTTACTATTTACAAATAAGTATACCTATGGATTAAAAATTGGCTGTTCCGCTGGCTGTATTATTTTTCTGTTGATTATGTTACTCTGGACTTTAAACTTTGGGTCCTTCGTATCTTATATTTAAAAAAATTTTAAGGTTCTTCGTGAAACCCGAGGCAAAACGACTACGTGAGACTAAAAATTTTTCAGCTAGACCAAAACGTATTTTTGAACATTGTATATACGCTTTGATATTTTAAAATCATATTATTTCACTTTATTTTTTTTATATATACCGAGATTTTTTCGAGCATCCGAAATTCTTCGCAGGGATCCCGCCTCGTCTCGACAAAAAATAGTCGAGATAAACCTCGATTCATCTCGAGTTGGTATCGCACATTTCATTAACATACATTATTACCTCGTACTACTTAAATTCAATTGCAGCCGCGATGCCGAACATCTCGACATCATCTATACGACAGTCCGGGGTAACGGGAAAACCATGGAGCGCACTATCTACATAGACTTGATTTTTTCTTGCATCAAACACTAACATATATATCGTCGCTCCCTACGAAGAGTAGGACTGTTCAAATTTTCCGTCATAAGTAGCACAACTCATTTCACGCTCGCTAGACTAGCACAACTCAAAATTTTCCGCGAAGACTAGCACGACTCGAACTTTCTCACAACTTAAACAACGAATTTCTATAAAAATTTCCCGATTTTTGCGAAACTGTCCCTAATGAACATTTTTAAATATCCACAATTTACAACTTTTTACCGAATTTAAAATCTTTTTCACAAATACAATAATTTTTTACAAACATTTTTTTAAATTATTTACTTTTTTTAGAAACCTTCTAAAATTTCCGAAATCTTTTTAAACGTTAAGGTTTGTCTGTCTTTGTCCAAGGTTTTCATGAACTTAACCAACAAAATAACTCAATAAAAACGTAAAATACTCACATTTTAAGTAATATAAAGTCGTCAGTTGTGCTACTCTTGACCGCATTTTTGAACTGTGCTACTCTTCGCGGTAAATCGTGAGTTGTGCTAGTTTTTGTACGGAGCGACGATATGTTGTCGTAAAAATATTATGTTCTAAAAGATGTTCAGGTTTGTCGGAAAACCACTATTTGTAAGCTGCTAACAATTTGCTAGCTGAAGCAAGACACATTTTTGAACATTGTACGTATGTAAGCGTTAATATTTTCGGAATGGCATTTTTTACTTATTTCTTTTAGCGATATCGAAAATTTTTAAAGAGGGAGAGCATTGAAGATATAAAATAACTAGCATTGATTTTTTCTGCGATGCTGCAAAATTTCTTTTTGCGTTCGTCCGAACAGGAAATTACGGCTTTATTGAACAAGTACATTTTCGGAATTTTCGACGTGTATTATTTTTTAGCTGTATGGCAAAATAAGTATATTTATGATTTAACGCGTATAATTTAAAAATAATTTTCTTTCGTAAAATTTGATTCTGTTTATTTTAGTCAAACAGCTGTGTGTACCGATTGAATTAAAATTCGCGGAAACACATAATATGTGTATTAAACTTGTTTAGCCAGGCAGTTACGACGGCAAATTCGACTTCAGAATGCGAAAGTGTATTTAATCAAGCCTTTAATAAGTATTTTATAGCACTCTACGATCATACCCACAATTAACTTTAATGTGAATTTTCTGCTCTTGTGGTATAAAATATCGCGTGTAGCGACATGTTCATAAAGACTGCATTTTGAAAACTCGTTACTGTAAGCTCTCGTTTTGAGAATGCATTCTTTATGTACCTGTTGCATAGTGTATTATTAATTTAGCTACATTGTTGTAAAATACGTAGTAAAGGCGAGATGATAAATTCGTATTCTGAAAACTCACGTAATAGCTCAAGAGACCAGTCGATGGACCATACAGAAATTGAATGTACGAATTTTAACTCCGTAGAGATACAATGCACAATTAAATAATTTGGACTTAAAAATAGCAGGCTTTAATAATCATCGTACCCATAGATTGTTTACGTACCTTGCGGGTGATTACACGCAAAAATTGAGATTTTCTCAATTTTTGATTTTAATGCCAACTTCAATGGCTTTTTAAGACATGTAGAAGAAATTTAGGTAAAAATGAGTAACGACATTTTTTGCAAATTTTCTGTTAAATTTAAAAAAATTCTACTTTTTATTTATATAGCTTGTTTCACATTGCTACATAAGAATTTAGGGCATACGAGCTCATTACTTTGCTTCAGCGGAGCCAATTTCGTGATTTGAAGGATTACAGTGACACCCTTCGAATCCAAGCTCATCACAGAAAAAAACTTTTTTTCACCTAAATGGCTTGTTTCACGTTACTACTTAAAAATTTAAGTTTTACGAACCCATCACTCGGCTTTAGTGGATCCAATTTTGGGATTGGGGGCATTGCTCCGGGGGCATTTAAAAGTCTAAGCCTTTTCTCTTCATTTGAGGGTATTCGAGGTGTTACGCAATGAGTGGCGCCACAAAATACGTGTAAAATTAAATGGGGTGGTCAGTATCAGAACTAAAATAAGTATCATTTAACATGGAGCGTATAGGGCTCGCGAAACACCTCAAATACTGGATGAGCGCATTAATTTTAGTCGAGATTTGAAAAATTTTACACACACGCACGCACACACCTATTATACCGTGCTGTGAGCAGTGCAGGCGCGCATATGTACTCAAATTTGTCTCTCTGTGTATACTTGTCTTTGATAATGATAATAATTGCTCGTCTCCGTGCGTATACTTAACAATTGCGAGATAAGTGTCGCTCGAAGACGCGAGTGAACGAAAAATGTTGTCCATAGGATTCTACAATATTTCTTTAAACACTCTAGTCGTTCTAAATTGTTATGCAAGTGTACTAAAATCGAATTAAAAACTGTCAACCGAGAACGAAGATACGACGATATAGAGTTCGAGCTGGAAAAAGGAGACGAGGGTGCGTTTGTTACGAGTGCAGTGCTGGTCGCTCCTGTCGAGTGCCGGCGAGAGGAGGCTCCTACCGAGGATGACCATACCCTACCATAAGAAAGTCGCAAGATCGACGAGCGACGGTATCATCCGTTTGCTCTTCAAGTGGCACGGCTCCCTCTACAAGCTCATCCACCGGGAGCTGCTGCTCTTCCTCGTCCTCTTCGGCTCGATCTCCGCCCTCTACCGGAATGTCCTAACCGTCGAGCAGAAGCGCTCCTTCGAGGAGATAGTCGTCTACTGCGACACCTTCATCAATCTCATACCACTGAGCTTCATGCTGGGCTTCTACGTGTCCTACGTCGCTGCTCGCTGGTGGCAGCAGTACATGGCTATCCCCTGGCCTGACAAGTTGGTATTAGTTTCTCTCCTCCATGTAATATGATCGTCTTGAGCTACTTTTGAAATTTGCCAAAAACCGTTCTCTGCAGGGTGATGCACTCGGTCGCTCTGTACATCATCGGGAACGACGAGTACGGGCGCATGGTACGGCGAGCCTTGATGCGCTACCTCAACCTGTCGCTCATTCTCGTCTTGCGATCCATCAGCTCGGCCGTCAAGAGGCGATTTCCAACTCTGGATAACGTCGTGGACTCCGGTAAAGCCCGGGAAATTTTTTCGTATTTATCGCACATCATATTCTGCCTACTAACGTCTCTGTCTGCATAGGTTTTATGACTTCGCTGGAGCTCGAGCTTTTCACTTCCGTGCCGAGCCTCGAGTTCAATACCTACTGGATCCCCTGCACGTGGTTCATAAATTTGCTGAAGGAGGCGCAGACAAACCATCGATTGCCCGACTCGCAAGGCCTGAAAATCATAATGGAGGTATGCTTATATACGTTGCGTATAGAGAGAGTATATTCGATGTTCTACTTGCTGTACAAGCTCTTTAATTCCTTCCCTCGCAGGAATTCAACGAATTCCGCTCGCACTGTGGCCTGCTCTGGAGCTATGGTAGGATATCGATTCCGCTGGTCTACACGCAGGTGGTCACGCTGGCGACGTACAGCTTCTTTGCGGTCGCTCTCGTCGGGCGCCAGTACATCGAGGGCGTCATCAAACCCTTTCAGATGAAAGTCGACATCTACTTCCCCGTCTTCACGATACTCCAGTTCTTCTTTTTCATGGGCTTGCTCAAAGTACGCCGCAGTGGTATACACTTATTATTCATAAAAAAATCTCAAACTCGATAGATAACGATATTTTTGTCTTTCGCGCTCCACGAAGGTCGCCGAGCAGCTCATAAATCCGTTCGGCGACGACGGCGAAGACTTCGAGCTCAACTGGATGATAGATCGCCACACAAAGGTATGTATGTGCAGAGCGCGTACACGCGAGAGCTGCGCATCATTGCTATATATTAAAACTTTGGTTAAAGGTCTCGTATCTGGGCGTCGACACGCTGATGAATCGCTGCCCGCCACTCGTTAAGGACATTTATTACGATTCGGAGAACTTGATTCTGCCCTGCACCGAAGCTGCGGCCGCCTACAAGCGCAAGACGTACCGCGGCAGCGTTGCCAACATGACGTGAGTCGCTCTTTCTACTTCTCAATGCGACATTATCTCTTCTCTTTGTTCTACATTAAGGGGGCACGCCACCTTTAAAATTAAAATCAAAATTTTTCATTAAAAATTTATAAATACTTATATAAACAAACCAAATTTTTGTTACTATTCTTAGACATAATTACCTTTATTTTGATGGTTTTAGACATTCTATATACCTCTATAATACCTATACGTATAGTAGGGAGTCCATAATTCACTGACCGTAAAACAGAATTAATAAGTATATAGCAATTATTGACTATCCATTGACTCCAGTTATCCAGAGATACATCGGTAAGATAGATATCTACAAAAACACCGGAGCTGAATCAACAAATGCAAGAGAGAAATCACAATCCATGACGTCACTATCACCACGCAGCAGTATTCTTTCAATCCCAAGGAAAACCGACGCAGGTAAAAAACGGTAATACGATCATGGAGCAGAACATCGAGTTAATTGACAGTGTATAAAAAGATATAATTCAAACAGAAAATACTTTTCATAGTGTTATCACTCTCAATAATTACGTGAAATATAAAAAAGAATATATTTCATACTTAAATATTCGCAGCCTTAATGGTAATTTTTTACAACTCCAAGCACTTATTGAGAGCTTAAATACTAAGCCTAGTATTATAGTTTGCGTCGAAACTTGGATCATAGATTATTGCAACTATTTTAATCTGAACGGATACAAATTATATTACAATAATAGCAAAATAAACAAATCGGATGGTGTAGTGATGTATATTGAGAATTCCATTATTGAAAGTACTGAAATTATTGAAATAGGTAAACTTAAAATAATTAATTCAATCATTGAAACTGATAATGGCAATATAGAGATATCAGCACTATACAGATCACATAACATTCCAAAAATTGAATTTATTACCAATATAAAACAATTACTATATAACAAGAAATATGCTAATAATCACTTAATTATAGGTGATTTTAACATTGACCTACTAAATCTAGATAATATTAGTCGGGGGTTTGAAGGTATTACTAGACCGTCCGATAGGAATAATAACACTGGAACATGCATTGATAATATATTTACTAAAGCTAAGACAATACACACTTTACATTTTAAATTATTAAGTACAGTAACAGATCGTTACCCATTATTTACAGCATTAAGTAAATTTAAGAAAAAAAAACAATATAGAAGAATCAATAACACAAATAAATTATGATAAATTAAGTAGCATAGCCAGTAGAGAAAAATGGAGTACAGTATTCTCAATGCATGATCCTAATGTAGCTGTGAATACATTGTTAGGAAAAATAAATAATTGTGTACAACGGACTACTTTCATAAAGAAATTAAACAATAAACACAATAACAAAGTACCGAGAAATAAATGGATCACTACGGCAATACTAAATTCTTGCGAAAGAAAAGAAATACTATACAAATTATGGAAAACTGAACCAAATAATGTGAATCTAAAGATAGAATATCGCAATTATATTAAAATTTTAAATAGGGTAATTAAAGAAGCAAAAATAATATATGATAGAGATCAGGTTGTAAAAAATAGTGATAATCCCAGAAACCTGTGGAGAGTAATCAAACAAAAACTAGGTAAAAATGCGAAAAAAGATAGAAATATAAACCAGATTTATGATGATAGGAAAAATTTAATAAATAATCATACAGATATTGCTAACCATTTCAACTCTTACTTTAGTAGCATCGGCAAAACATTGAATGATCAAATAGTGCAACCAATGAATGTAAACGTCAAATTACCAAAGATAAATAATAATTCTATTTTTATTACGCCTACTAATTACTTTGAAATTACTGGCATAATTCAAAATATGAAATTAAAGAATGGAGGAGTAGACAACATAAACTCTAAATCACTAAAAATTGTAACACGGTACATAGTAGACCCACTGGTACATATTATAAATATATGCATAGAAAAATCTATATGGCCGACTGCGTTAAAAAATGCTGATATAATACCGATACATAAAACTGGAAACAAGAGGAATATAACTAATTATAGACCAATATCTTTAATATCCAATGTAGCAAAGATCTTCGAAAAAATCATTTATAATAGAATATTGAGTTTTATTAGTACATTTAATATTTTATCCAGTAATCAATATGGTTTTGTTAAAAATAGAGGTGCGAAAGATGCTCTGGCAGAAATAACCAAGATTATTTATGAGAAATTAGACAATAGTACCCCGATTGCAATCACTTTTCTCGATCTTGCGAAAGCTTTTGATACGGTAGATCATAAGATACTACTTGATAAACTTTACAATTATGGAATCAGAGGCACGGCACACAAACTTATAACAAGTTATCTGGAAGGTACAAATCAAAAAGTAAAAATTAATGACTGTATAAGCGAATCCAAAACAATTACTACGGGTGTACCACAAGGTACTATCTTAGGTCCACTGTTTTTTATTATATATGTTAATGATCTCTTGCAAAATATGCCTCCAAATTCAATAATATCATATGCGGATGATACAGCAATTATTTCGACGGATAGTTCTTGGACAGGAGTAGAGGAAAAACTGACTAACTACCTGTATAGAGTATCTAACTGACTTGCACTAAATAAGCTATCACTAAACATTGACAAAACAGTTTGTATGACTATCGAGAACTACTCTGATATACCAAGTACTTAGGAATTATTTTTGATTATAATATGAAATGGATAAATCATATACAGTATTTAATAAATAAGTTGAAATATATGGTATTTATTTTTAGAAAGATTAATAGATTTATGCAAATTAAAACTTTAAAAATGATATATTATGCATTTTTTCATAGTGTTATAAATTATGGTATAATAGCTTGGGGTGGTGCTTACTCTACTGCTACCAATCTATTACAAAGGCTACAAAACAGAATTTTGAAAATCATAAACAAAAATAATTTTGCTCAGGATAATCCATTGAGTATTGGGCAACTATTTGCATATCAATCACTAATATACCACTACAACACATTAAAAGTTAAATTTTTAAATTCAGAAGCAAAACTAGGAATAAAAGCATTCAGATACCTAGGAGACTTAAGACTATAAGTAATAAGAATAGTTATATTAAAGCCATAGGAGTTTATAATGATCTGCCAAATAACCTAAAAACTTTAAGCTCTAAGAATTATACTTATAAACTAAGAGAATGGGTTAAGTTTCACATGTAAAAAAAAAAAAAATCTTTTTTATAAAATTAATAAGAAATATTGATAATGTATTTATAAATTGCTATGTATTCTGTATACAAATTTTATTAAAACGTTATTAATCAATCTTTCATATTGTAAAACTGTTAAAGTGTAAGATAGGTACTACATATCTTGAAATAGATTTTGTTTTAGTTATAAGGAACTATAGTTAGTAAGTATACCGGCCTCGCGAACAGGTAACTGCGCTTACCTCTGCGGGAATTTTACTATTATGTAAATAATATGTAATTTTTTGTCTGGTTAATAAATAAATAAATAAATAAAATTTCAAAGGAACGAATGGTCCAAATGAGCTCAAACTCCAGGTTATAGTTTGAGCTCATTTGGACCATTCGTTCCTTTGGAATTTTACGGTCAGTGAATTATGGACTCCCTACTATACGTAGGTATTATAGAGGTATATAGAAGGTCTAAAACCATCAAAATGAAAGTAATTATGTCTAAGAATAGTCAAAAAAATTTGGTTTGTTTATATAAGTATTTATAAATTTTTAATGAAAAATTTTGATTTTAATTTTAAAGATGGTGTGCCCCTTAAATCGGCTCTCGATATTTTTATTTGTTTGCGCAGTGTGCACGAAGAGAAACAGACGATATTTCTGCCCAACATAACCGAAGAGGAGGAAAACGTCTCGACGAGTGCAATCCCCCGGACCTCCACGGCAAGTCTGGCAACGCACAATAACGACTCACCCGCGACCGGCAAACGGTAGTCCTACACTCACTTAAAATTGCATTATTTTGTCTGACAGAGTAGTGCTATTCAGTCAAAGCTTTCAAAATATATATTTTGCTAAAACTTTTTTTTTAATATAAAACGAACGTGCAGGAAAAGTATAAGCGCGAAACGATGCACAAAAATTGTCTATCGCGTTTCCTTGACGTACGTCTATACTTGTTTCAGTCGAGGTAGTTCCAGCCCTCTGCCTCCTCGCGACACAATAGTCGTTACACTGTGTTCTGGAGAGGACCACGAGCAGCAGCAGCCACCGCCGATTGATCTACAGCAGCAGGAAAAATTGCAAGAACGGCCTCCGAGCGAACTTGCAGCGGTGAAAATATTCTCCAGCAAGATCAAACTGACCTATCACTTGGTAAAGGGTCAGAAGCCCTTCTTCGACTTGGTGAAAACGACCAGGGCCAATCTGCAGCCCTGATGGCCCACTTTTACCCAACTCAAAGCCGAACCGGTCGCCAGATCGGACTCGACCGAGCCGGAGATGGACAGCAAGTCGCTGCATCCGCAAAACAGGTCTTTCAACATTCCTAGCATCGCTGTCAGACAGTCCCTGGTAGAAATGTCAACGGTTTAATGGCCTATTTAACCAATAACGCTAATGAACCTCTTAGATAACCGCTTATTGTAATAGAAACTTATACACAATTCCTAACAGTTAAGGGTATGTGGGAGCTAAAGCTTCCAAAATACGCCACGAGGTATTTCGTATTTCAAACTTTTTCTTTCGGTAGAATGATTAATTAAACTTAATAGAATGGCGCTGTGCTATATACATATATATATATATATATATATATATATATATATATATATATATATATATATATATATATATATATATATATATATATATATATATATATATATATATATATATATATATATATATATATATATATATATATATAATATATATATATATATATATATATATATATATATATAAATTAAAATAATAAAAAGTTTATTGGTACTACTCAGTTTTAAGTTTAGCGCTGAGATCGCGCTAAAATCGTGTAAACACCCATTCGTATTTCAAAACTTGTTAAAAAACTAAAAGTCCAATTGACAATTTCTTTGGATAAAATGATTTGAATAAAACACTATTGCGCTCTGGTCTTAATTTTTCATTGCACGCTTTATTTAAAAAGCTTCATGGACCAGAAAAAAGTGTTTTTTAGCTCCCACATCCCCTTACTCTGCTTATAAAATTTAGTTCCCTAGTCATGCACGTACATATACCTACTGTGATAACCCAGTGCGTAGCCCGCGAGATGTCAGGGCAGGAACTGCTCTTAGTAGGTTTTAGTTGGGAGAAAATAAGTAACTTGGATTTCAAGTATGAGCAGAACTTAGAACAAGCTCTAAGTTTTATTTTATTCAATGTCAAAGGTACAAAAAAACTGAGAAGTGCTCTGGAGCGCGGCTCGAACTAGTCTGCCTCTAGGTGCTTTTCTCTGCAGCACGTAGCCTCCATTCCCTCCTCCTGGTAGATCCGGGTGCTGGAAAGGGATGCTGACAGCCGTGGTGGTGGGAAGGTCTCCGCCTCAGCTGGATTCTGTCTCCTCCTCCCTCATGTCCCTGGGTCCGGGAGAGGGATGTCGGTGGCTAGAGTGGCGGCAAAGCCAGGTAAACCCCCGGGGAAAGAGAGCTCGCCCGGTTTATGTTCTATAGCCCTTCGAGCGATGAGTGATAACCCCGCATTTTACTATCTTGTTTGTCGCGTTTCTATATACCTTGAATCTCTTGCGTTTTTGAGTTTTGAGATTCGCTATTTCGCTCCCGCGCGTATCGCGAGAGTCGCGAGTTAGCCGCGGTTTTAGTGGTGGCGCCCTATTCGTTACGTTACAATACATTAAATAAGAATTTCACATTTTGCTTGGCATCGGTCATTAGGACCAAAATCTCAAATCAGTCAATTAAAGTAATAACACAATAAAGATTATCTATTTAAACTTATTCATCAGCTCTTCTCTTATTCATACTTCTTGATTTCCAGTTCAAAAATTATTAGAAAATTCTTATCTTCAAAAATTAGGAATGTTGACATGGAATATCAGCCCAGAGGGCGTCTTGGTTCCCAGCCCCAAACCCGTGTTAAATGCGTGTGGGTGTGTTCCAGAGGGAACGCCAGCAGCGGTACAGCAGTCCGGTCCGCGTTCGAAATTCCGGTGCTGTGCTGTTACTGTGAAATCGTTCCGCGTCAGCTGATTCTGTTTGTACTGTTTTCAGTTGTAACCTCTTGAACATTTCAAAGTTCTTATTATAAGTTCAGTTATTATAGTATGTAATACATTGAAAGAGTTGTATAATTTTAATCACGAAATGGAAGATCTAACTTAGCGGAGCACCACGACGTGGCGAGCGCGAGGGGAGCTTAGAAGCTTTGTCACCCTGCTAAAAAAAGTCCATAGAAATCGATAAGACCTCTTATCAAATTGAATGGTAAGTCTTAATCACGATTTTTGCAATAAAACTCGATAAAATTAGATTGGGTCAATGGGAATCGATTAAAATCTATAGAGAAATCAATGGATTTTAATTGCTGTTTTCCATCTATTTATTTCAATTATTGTTTTTCACATAAAATTGAATCGAATTTAATCTAGTTTTAATGCGAAAATGGCGATTAAGACTTACCATTCAATTCAATAAGATATCTTATCGATTTCAATGTACTTCTATAGACTATTTTTAGCAGGGCACTTTCGTGAATGAGTTACAGCCTGGTCGCTGGGTCGAACAGATCTAGACATCTTGCACATAAATAATTATACTCTAGTCACAATCAGCTCTTAGCATTGTCTTTATTCTTTGTACCTGGTCCGTTCGCCTTTCCCTACCTTATCTCCTATTAGGGAGCGTAGAAGATAGAGATCCAAACCAACTCAACTCTCTAAAGTGGTGACCCCGACTTCGAATATACGCAATCCGCGAGTCATCGCATGGCGCCATTTTCGACGCCGCGCCATTTCGCAAAGCCTCGACCGCGAGCTCACTCTCTTCAGAACTCGCCTCGGCTTTCGCTCCCGGCGACCAGCAGCCTTCGCTCATTTCGAGATTTTCTCCAGCTCTCTCGGTTTTTACACCGACAAAACCACGTCTTTTCGCGCGGCCCTTTACAGCCGCGCGATGACGCTTTTATCATCTCGGACGTCACGTCTCGCACCGGCCCCCTTTACAGCCGCACGACGACGCTTTTACCCTTCTCAACCTCACTACGTCTCGCGTCGGCCATTTTTGCCCGCGCCGACGCTTTTAATTTCTCTACGGCCCACACACAGCCGCAGAGAACGATTTCCCTCGGCCCATTTACAGCCGGTGAGACCCTCAAATCACCGCAACATCGGTCGCGAGACCAGCGAGCAGTGAAGCCAACAATAGCGGCATCAACATTATCAGCGAGCATCGACGCATGGACGCCGGACGCCGCGCCAGCCAGTATCATCGCACGGACGCGAGACGCCGCGTTAGCCATCAGCAACGCACGGACGCCGGACGACGCGTCAGCCAGCAACAGTAGCAACAACACCATCGGCGCAGCTAGCCTCGTACGCCACGGCCATCTTCACCCTCTCTGGCGCCTCGCAGCTTCACCTCTCTCGCAAGGGCCGAGTCGCTCTTTCCGTCGCACCCTTGCGAAACCTGTCGCTCGGCGCCAGGAACGCTGTCGCGTCGCGCAGAGCCGCCATTTCGCGTCGCTCGCCCACCTCGCTCACGCCAGCCATTGCTGAGTCGCGCACCACATCGCGCGCCGCGCGACGCGTCATTATCATCGGCAACAACATCGCCAGCGCGTCGGTGCAGCGTCCACCGTCATCACAGACAGGCTCCTCGAGACTCAACAACGCCAACCGCAGTATCATCAGCAGCCTCGCAGTCCAGACGCCAGCATCGTCGACATACGCCATTGCTTCTCGCTGACACCGGCCATTTTCAGCCGCTCCAGCAACGCGCCAGCTCGCGCCGAAGCTACGGCATGTCGCGCGCGCCCCACTCTCACGCTTCATCGCGCCGAGCTGCGTCATGTCGAGCGCGCGCCCCACTCTCGCGCCTCATCATCGCGTCTCACTCGCAGCGACAGACGCCGCGCAAGACCAGCACATCGCGGGGCCCACAACGACTCGCTGACGACGACGCCGACGATCGCCGATGAGCGCATTGCGCCGGATTCTGCAGCCATCGCCAGCAGCCGATCGCCATCGTCCAGCACGTCATCAAGCGGCTCTGCTGCGTCCAGCAAGCCGTCCCTGCCAGCAGCGGAGCATCCTCCCGACGATGACGCAGCATAGCTGATCGTCGACCTGGCAGCAGCAGTCCACCACGCAGCGTCACCTTCAACCGCATCCTCGGCACCGACGTCCTGGCACATCCGGTACCCGAGGATGTTCAGCGAAGGACGCCTTTCAACGCCGACAACCCAGGGCTCCGGGTCGTCGGCCTCAGCATCAACATCATCAAGGCCATCCCTGAGGTTGACCTTCTCACTCCTCAGGCCTTCCGCTAGCCGCACTTGGATGCTGCGTAGCAACCTCCGGACGAGGACACTGCGGCCCAGGCAGACATCTTTTTTTTCTTTTTTTTACAACTCGGTATCACCGGCCATAGGCTTCTGCGGACATACTTCTGGGCCCAAGTCCATCCAGCCAATAAGGGCTTGGCGACTCTGGCACACCACCATCACCATCGTCCGCACCCTCGCTTCATCCGGGCTCAGCAGCCCTCATCAGCACAGGCACCACGTCACGCATCCGCAGCATCCCTTCCAGGCAGAGTCCCCTCTGCAGGAAACTTATCATCGTTCCTCGGGAAGTCCGCCCTTGTCACTGGGATCATCACCCCACTGATGGGGGAGTAGCTATGGCGGTCCCCTCCTACCACCACATGCGGCCCGAAGCGCCACCTAGCGGTGCACCACGACGTGGCGAGCGCGTAAGGAGCTTAGAAGCTTTGTCACTTTCGTGAATGAGTTACGGCCTGGCCGCCGGGTCGAACAGACCTAGACATCTTGTACATAAATAATTATACTCTAGTCACAATCAGCTCTCAGCATTGTCTTTATTCTTTGTACCTGGTCCGTTCGCCTTTCCCTCCTATTAGGGAGCGTAGAAGATAGAGATCCAAACCAACTCAACTCTCTAAAGGTATGCTCACAGACACGCTCTTGCATATATCAGTTAGGTCACGTGATACACACATGCAAGAGCGTGTCCGTGCAAAGCTTACAGGGCAAACATCCTTATATGTATATATATATACACACACTAATGGGGCTTCGCCCCCCTGCTCGCCAACCCCCCAGTGTAGTTTTTGTATGAATTTTTTTTAAAAATTGTATTCTATATAAATTTTATAGATTATAAAAAAAGATTGAAGTTTGTCGAAGTTGAGAAAATAAAAAGAAAATCCGTTTCTGAAGTCTTAGTATGTACATTATTTAGATCAAGTGGTGCGATAGCACCGCACTAGCAAGAAAAAGTACGAAGTTTGATTCGATGTCGTCAGGGCATCCCTATATATATATATATATATATATATATATATATATATATATATATATATATTAAGCAAGCAATGTATCTTAAAAGATAAATAAATATTTTTTTAAATAATATTTTAATCAAATTTTTTTACCCAAAATTATTAATTTAAATTGATAATTTTGCAAAATCTTTAAAGTACGTAAATATTCCAGAACATTATATATTTAATAAGACAAAAAAAAATATGGCAGAAGAGAAAAAATGTAAAGAAAAATATTACAATTGGTAGATTAAATGTAGTTTCACCTAAAGATCACGAAAGATTTTGTTTAAAATTAATATTAAATAAAATAAAAGGTGCAACCTCATTTGAAGATTTGAAAACACAAGAAAACATAAATTACAGTACATATAAAGACACTGCTATTTCAATGGGTTTGTTAGAACATGATTCTCAAATAATGAATATTTTCGAAGAAGCAAGCACTGTTATGTTACCAATTCAGTTAAGACAGTTTTATGTATGGTTTTTACTTTTAGAAAATATTCAAGGTGATGATATATGGAACAAATACAAAAATAGTTTTACAGAAGATTTTACTGAAAACGAAGAAAATCTTGCACTTTTAGTAATAAAATATTTGAAACTGAGAATAAATCATGTGAATCATTTGGTTTGCCTATGCCAAACAAAATCGATTTCCATAACATTGATAATAGTGAAGAAATCGTATATTGCAAATTTATGTTTGAAAAAATGTATATTCAATTAAATGATGATCAAAGAAATATTTTCAAAATTTTATGCGAACAAACTCATAAGATGATTATTATCTTATTTCTCAAAACAAAAAAATTTTATCTATGGCATGGACTGGTATAGCTTTGATATTACTTCCAATGGGAATGACCAGTCATAGAACTTTTCGTTTACCTTTAGATTTAACCAATATCCAAGTCTCATTTTTGAGATTTAAATCTGACAAAGAAAAATTACGAAACGCGGATTTAATTATTTGGGATGAAGCTTCTATGATTCCAAAAAAGGCTTTAGAAATAGTTGACAAAACATTACGTGATCTATGTGATATCGAAATTCCTTTCGGAAATAAATTAATAGTATTAGGGGGGGATTTTCGACAAATTCTCCTTGTTTTAAAATATAGTAATAGAAGCACTATTATAGCAGAAACTATAAAATCATCATACCTTTGGTCAAATTTCCATATTTTGAAGTTAAATATAAACATGCGTTCATGTTATAAAGAATTTAAAAATTGTTACTGAAAATTGGAGAAGGAAATATTACAACATTTAAAATTCCAAATGAATGGAAAACAAATGATATGGTAAAAAATTTCACTTTTCGTTAAATAGTGTAATACTCACTTCTCATAATGAATACACGTATTTTTTAAATAAAAAAATTTTAAGAAAAATGGATAGCGAGGAAAAAATATATTATAGCATAGATACTGCAACATACAAAGGTGTTGACAAATCTGATGATAATATTTATATAAATTTTCTGTGGGGGGGGGGGAGTGTAGCCAAAATAACTAATATATATATATATATATGAGGAGTTTGCCCTGCAAGCTCGGCCCAGGTGGCACCAGTACGCGTCTCAGCTGTTATGGCCGCCACACACCAATAGGAGAACAGAATGCAGACTGCCGCGAATTCAAATGTATAATGTAGAGAGCATGGAGGGGAGACGCCAATCAAACCAACATTATTTTTTGCAAAATTGCTGCGAATTTTGCAAAACCCAAGGCACTTATAGAATCCGCAATTAAATTGCAAACGTTTTATGCTACTCTTATGCCAATATAAGGCTGTTTCTAGATTTTCGCTGCATAGAATAAGTGAGGTAGCCTCTTTATACGATATAAAAACTGTACATTGGTAAAAGAGTAGCACAAAACGTTTGCAATTTAATTGCAGATTCTAAAAATGCCTTGGGTTTGGCAAAATTCACAACGATTATGCGAATAATCATGTTGGTTTAAATGACGATCCCCCTCCACTCTTTCAACGCTAGGCACATGAGTACGCAACAGACTATTCAGCTATGTATTCAGCTATGTTGTAGGTGCGGCGGCTATGACAGCTGAGACGCGTACTGGAGCCATCTGGCTCAAGCTTGCAGGGCAAACATCCTCATACATTTAACACGGGTATGGGACTGGGCCCCAAAACGCCCTCTGGGCTGAACTTGCATGTCAACATTCCTAATTGAAAACCACGACTCGGAGCTTAAAATTCTTTCGAGTTTTTCGAATAGCTTCTGAACTGTAAATCAAAACTTATTAATATGTACTCTTTTTGAAAATGCCAAGAGGTGATGAATAAGTTTAAATAATCTTTACTATGTTATCACTATAATTGACTGATTTCAGATTTTGGTCCTAATCACAGATGCGAAGCAAAATGTAAAATTCTTATCTGATGAACTCAAAGCCACAATAAGTGTTCAAATAGGTTTATTTTTAGGTTAGTTTTGTTGTACAAGGCATTTTGCACTACTATCATGCTAATATACACAATATCTATTAATTTCTTCGATCAGATAGTATGACATAATGAAATAAAAATTGATGACTTGGTTCGGTCAAGTATGACGAAGTTCAGTGCATGTGTATTATATAAACTTTGTACAGATATTATTCTAACCTCAATATCTATTAATTAGTTTAACCAGGTAACATGATAATAATTATAATTAATTAGAGTCTGTCTCGGCGCACGTCAGCGCGTACACGAAATAAATATTTCGCGCTCGCTACATATATTTGACTTGTGTGAGCAGAGAGTGATTATTGCTTTAGCACAATGATAGTTATATTTGTGCGGACACTTTTATATATACACCGTGTTTCAAAAATCACTAAATTATATAATATATACAGATAAATACAGTAAAACATAAAAAAATTTATACGTGTCATACACCTTGTAGGGAAGCTGCATGTTTTGAGAGTGCTCTACACCTTGACTGGCCCGCCACGTACCTTAGAAAACGTATTTTGTTTATTGTAACTAATTGGCGATCTTAATCATTATAAATCGAGTATTATAAATCAGACATTATATCAACATTATAAATCAAGTCCCCCGTGCATTAAGCATTAAAGAATACTTTTAAATCATCTTCACTGATTAAAATTAAGTAATAAAGATGTATTTTGTCAAGCAACGTAATTTAGTAGTTACCAAAATGGCCACGAGTCGTATGAATATGCTTGACAAAATTTAATTGCAATTTTATTTTATTTTTTTCAAAAAATTAATTTTGCTTCTTCCTAAAGGAAGCTTTGTAGGTGTGTTAGAAGTTCAAATCAAATGTTTTTAGAAAATGTCCGTATAGATATGTGTGCGTGTGTTTGTGTGTGTGTGTGTGTGTATGTGTATACCGTAATATTTCTGGAACTACTCCGTCAATATCAATAAAATGTGACATGCATATCTATTTTTGGATTCTGAATTCGGGAAAACAGTTATTTTTTATTTTCTCAACCATTTTTTTATGGCCATTTTTTGATTTTTTAAAAACACTATTTTGCGAGTTTTTAATTATCCTATTGTTACAAACATTTCAGCTAAAATGTTCCTTTCTATGAATTCATGACATAACGAGTTTTTTAAATTTATCTCGCAGCATTGATAATGCGAGATTTTAATTTCGCGCCACGCAGTCTGTTCGTGGTTTTCTCGCTCTCCTGGCACAAACTCACAGGGTATGTTCCGATACAGGAACAGTAAGTAAATTTGGCAACAGCGCAGTTTCAGTGTACAACATTTGACGTTTTGAAACGCTTAGCAATGGTTTTTGTCTACTGGAGCTGTGTTCCGCATATGTAAACACAGTAATCAGCTGATTACAAAGCTCATAAATAATAAAAGTAAAGAAAATTAATTTGCAAAATACATATTCAAAAATAATGGAGACATGGTTGTAGAAGGTGTCTAGGTGTTTGGAGGGTCGCGCGATGATGGGGTCCAGGAAGTGTACGCTCCGTAGTTTTTTGTATCTAGGTTTCAGGAAATACAATTCCAGAAGGTGTGTATAGGTGTTTGGAGGATCTCCGATGATGGGATCCAGAAAGGGCGGTCCGTTTTTTTTTATTTAGGTGTTAAAACCGATTGTTATGGAAGGTGTATTGGTATTCGAGATCACTGATAATGGGCTCCAAAAAATGCGATCCGTAAGATTCCGTGTCGACGTATGGGACTCGGTTCTAGAATGTTTCCAAATATTCTGGGTCGTCGATTGCGGCCGGGATCCAAGAAGTGCTGGACCTCGTGTTCGGCGATTCCGAACACTTGGACACCTTCTACAACCACCACACATACTATACGTACAAAAAAACTACGTAGTGCATATTTCCTGGACCCCATAATCGCGCGATCCTCCAAACACCTAAACACCTTCTACAACCATTTATTTATTTATTAATTCACCAGAAAAATTTTTACAAGGCATGTGAATCATGCCTGAAAATCCTGCAGAGGTAAACAAAGTTACCTGTTAGCAGGCCTGGTTACAACAAAAATATATATGAAACTTAAAAATAGAACTTAACCTATTTAAAAATATTTATGTACATAATTGTAACTATCGCTGAACAATTTTACTTGTTGTTTTTAACAACAAGTTACCATTTTTTTATTTTCTTATTTATTACTATTATTATTATTAATATATAAAAATATTTTTTCAACAATTGGATTTAATCCATTCTATAATTTTTCTCTTTTGAGAGAATTTTTCTATATTTAATACTTTCAGTTGATTAGGAAGCTCTTTATAAATATTTATTGCTTTCATATAGCTGTTCTTATTGCTGATTCTCTTATTTGTTTTTGGTATAATAATACTTCTATTCCTAGTAACACTATCTGATGCTAAGAATTTTTCTTTTAGATCATAATAATGTAGCTTCAAAGATTCAAGAGCAAAAAGTTGTACTATATTTAGAGGATTGTCGTGTGATGGAAACTTATTTTTATTTATGATTTTTAAAATTTTATTTTGTAGCTTTTGAACTTGGTCTCGACTATTACTATATGCTCCACCCCAAGCAATGATACCATAGCTAATGATACTATGGAAAAAAGCATAATAGATCATTCTGAGAGTTTCTGTAGGCATGATTTTTGAAATTTTGTAAAAAATATATACTAGGTACTTTGTCTTCTCGATTATATGTTTCATGTGATTTTCCCACCTTAGGTTGCTATCAAAAACAATTCCTAGATATTTAAAATGTTCTACCCTAGTTATATTTTTGTCGAGAATTTTGATGTTTACACTTTTTGGTACACTTTCGATACTGCTCCCAAAAGTCATAAAAACAGTCTTTCCTACATTTAATGACAACTTATTTAATGCCAGCCACTCCGATATCACACTTAGAAAATTGTTCATGGTATCTTCGGCTTCTATCCAAGTTTTACCAGTGGCTATAATAGCAGTATCATCTGCATACGAAATTATAGCCTCGGGGGGGGGGGGGGATCTCCCTCAAGACATCATTTATGTACAGGATAAAAAGTAGCGGTCCCAAGTTCCTCCTTGAGGAACGCCTGTGTTAACTACAGAGTTATCGTTTTGAATACCGTCTATTTTGACTACTTGGTATTTGTCACTCAAATAGCTGGAAAGGAGATCCAACGCTTGGCCCCTAATTCCAATGCAATAAAGTTTTGCCAGTAGTATGCTATGGTCAACAGTATCGAAAGCTTTTGCCAGGACAAGGAAAGTTATAATCGTAGGCTTACTCTTATCAACATTATTATATAGTGCATTAGTTATGTACTTTAGAGCATCTTTCGTACCAATCTTCCTCATGAAACCAAATTGTTGCTTCGAGATTATATTGCTCTGTTCTACAAAATCATGAATTCTATTATATATAATTCGCTCAAAAATCTTTGCAACATTGGATATGAGAGAGATGGGTCGATAACACAGCCGCACAACCAAAATTAATTGGTTGAGACACTTATATCCTATAGTATTTTGGCCTGCTGAATCCAAATCTGCGGTCAGTTTGACTCTACCAGGTCAGGATCAAGGTCATTTCAAGGTCAAATTGAGAAAAAGCTACTTAACCATAATAAAGTACCATACATATAGGTTTTAGGGGTCGCTGAATCCAAATCCGCGGCCCGTTTGACTCTACCAGGTCAGGATCAAGGTTATTTCAAGGTCAAATTGAGAAAAAGCTACTTAAACATAATAAAGCACCATACATATAGGTTTTAGGGGTCGCTGAATCCAAATCCGCGGTCAGTTTGACGTTATCAGGTCAGGATCAAGGTCATTCCAAGGTCTAATTGAGAAAGAACTATTTAGGCGAAAAAATTCTATACATTTGTACGCTTTTGTACAATCTGTACACATCTGCTCAATTTCAAAAGAGACGTTAAAGCGGGGTAAACCACCATTTGTCATTTCACTGACCATACATGACAAGCAATTTCTGAATGGATATATATCTATTTATTTTATAAGATTCAACGTTTCTATTGAATAAAAAAATGTTACCGTCGGCATTAGCGTAACCCGATGTACACCACGAGGAGGTTGCACGAGCGGATTTTGTACATTATGTAGCCCTGATAAGGGCTGTTTACTAACGTATATTAACGATGTTTTTAACTTATATATGTCAAAGTTTTATAAATTTAAGAACTAACTTTAGAGTTTATGTAAGCGTCTTTTACTCTTTTTCTTTTTTGGTGCTGTAACGAGTTCTCTTTTCTTCAAATGATCTGTGCAAAGGTTTCCTTTTACGTTTTTTATCTTTTCTTTGCGTATCTCTCTTAAGCATCCAACAAAAGTCTGCCATCATACATGCAATTTTAAATTCATTAAACATCCAGAGTTTTTGGGAAACAGGAAAAGCCCACAGTATAAAGAAATCGTTGCTAAAATGGCGAAGGACTTTAAAAAATTGGGATGTTTGATGAATTTAAAATTGCATTTCCTGCATTCCCATCTAGATAAATTTCCAGAAAATCTTGGAGACTTTAGCAAAGAGCAGGGTGAACGCTTACACCAATACATAAAGGTGATGAAAACTCGATATCAGGGTAGGTGGGATGAAAATATGATGGCAGACTTTTGTTGGATGCTTAAGAGAGATACGCAAAGAAAAGATAAAAAACGTAAAAGGAAACCTTTGCACAGATCATTTGAAGAAAAGAGAACTCGTTACAGCACCAAAAAAGAAAAAGAGTAAAAGACGCTTACATAAACTCTAAAGTTAGTTCTTAAATTTATAAAACTTTGACATATATAAGTTAAAAACATCGTTAATATACGTTAGTAAACAGCCCTTATCAGGGCTACATAATGTACAAAATCCGCTCGTGCAACCTCCTCGTGGTGTACATCGGGTTACGCTAATGCCGACGGTAACATTTTTTTATTCAATAGAAACGTTGAATCTTATAAAATAAATAGATATATATCCATTCAGAAATTGCTTGTCATGTATGGTCAGTGAAATGACAAATGGTGGTTTACCCCGCTTTAACGTCTCTTTTGAAATTGAGCAGATGTGTACAGATTGTACAAAAGCGTACAAATGTATAGAATTTTTTCGCCTAAATAGTTCTTTCTCAATTAGACCTTGGAATGACCTTGATCCTGACCTGATAACGTCAAACTGACAGCGGATTTGGATTCAGCGACCCCTAAAACCTATATCTATGGTGCTTTATTATGTTTAAGTAGCTTTTTCTCAATTTGACCTTGAAATGACCTTGATCCTGACCTGATAGAGTCAAACTGACCGCAGATTTGGATTCACCAGGCCAAAATACTATAGGATAAAAATGTCTCAACCCCAGATCAAAACAACTAATTTCGGTTGTGTGGCTGTATAATTCGTGATTTTATGTTTCTCTCCTGATTTGTAGACTGGCACTACTTCGGCCCTTTTTAAAGAATCTGGCCATGTCGATTTCTCAATACACTTATTAAAAATATGGGTTAGAGGGCCTGCAATGTGTTTACATAGCAGTTTCAAGGTCTTTGCATTTATTTTATCAACTCCTCCATTTTTCAATTTCAGTGCATTAATTATACTTATTATTTCTGCTGTACTTGTTGGCTTTAAAAAAATAGAGATAGGATTCATGTCAGGCAGCTCAAGTCCAATATTTACTGGTTTAACGATATTATCACTTAGATTTCTACCTATATCACAAAAGAAAGTATTCATGTTTGGCGCTATCTGGAATTTATCAGTAATTTTTTTATTATTTATTTTTATGTAATTTATGGCATCATTGCATTTTTTAACTTTCCCGATTTTCATATTTATTATTTCCCAAAGTTTTTTTGGGTTATTGGAATTATTTTGAATAAGATTTGATTCATATTTTATTTTAGCGTCGGTAATTACCTTATCTAAAATTTTTGCATAAGTTTTATATTGTCTTTTTAGTTAATCGTTCTGCACATCTAGTTGCCATACATTATATAAAAACTCTTTAGTTTCACACGACCTCACTATTGCATCAGTTATCCAGTTTTTTATATCAGCGTGTTTTTTAGCCTTTTTCTTTGTTTTTGACAATTCTACGCATAGCTTGATCTCCTTCAACAATTTTTCTACAGCCAAATTTGGATCATCCATCGACATAATCTCATTCCAGTTTCTAGCAATTGCATAATTTTTTAATTTTTTGTAATTTAAGAAAACATATGGTTTTTTAGTTACTTCTTTCAGCTTATTTACAGCAATTATGATCGGGTAATGGTCCGTTATATCATGCCTAATCTTATATGTGGCTGTGTTAATGTTATGAGACTTAATGAAAATATTGTCGATACATGATCTCTTGGCTCTACCAATAGGTGGTTTTGTAATACCTACAAAACCAGGAATATATATCCCTTATCAAGAAAATTGCATAAGAAATCTTGTCTATAGTGATCACAGTCTAGCAGGTCAATATTAAAATCACCTATCACTAAGTGATTTTTTACATTTCTCTTTTTAGTTAAGTACTTATTAAGGTCTAGTATAAACTCAGTCTTTGGTATCCCATGCGATCTGTACATAGCCGATATTTCAAGACTACTTTTATCATTTAAGGTTATCTTAATATTTATTATTTTAATTCTACCTGCTTCAACATCTTCGATATGTTGGACTAGATTGTTATTGACAAATACAATGTCGCCACCATTCCTATTTATCCTACTGTCGTTATAGTAAATTATATAATCATAATCTGAGCCATTCAGTTAGTATAAATTATAATTAACTTGCTCAAAAACTTCGGAACATATCACAATCGCTGGTTTGATAGCTAAACTCTCTATTAAAATTTTTAGTTTATCAAAATTTGCATTTATACTTCGAATATTTACATGCAGAATAATATCCTTTTTGTTGTTTATAACTTTATTAAAATTTTCAATATTACTGCATGTTCGAATATTAGTTTAATATGCGAAGAGAGAGCGAAAAGGTTCGAGAAGCTTGTCACCTTAAGTTCAAATTCGACGGTTTTCGCTAGCCCGCACGGCACCAATGAGGTTGCCATGGCAACGCGCGCTCGCTCGCTCCTACTCTGTCTCTCTCCGCCTGTTTCGCGAGCGGTCTTCTGCCGCTTTCGCTGATTTGTGTTATTCAGTTTTGGTATTGCCGAAGCGCTGTGAGGACTCGCCTCACAGTGTCGACCGTTAGAGAATATCGTTTGTTAACGCGTCGGTGCTCTAACTCTTCTAATACTCTTCAATTTTCCATAGTCAAGACATTTGTAATCACACTCTTTTCTTTTCAATAAACATCAATAGTTTGACGGTATACATAGTATACCTTTTCATCTCAAATTTAAAGAGCGTGTTATTATTTTCACATTAATTGTTTTGATCCACAAGTCTCTATCAAAGTCGAGAGACTATAATTACTGCATGTCCTTTCTTTTTGCATTGATTCATTTTGAAACTTATCTAAATAATCAAAAGTATCCATGTTACCTATTTTTAAATCTTGTTTTTATCGCTTTTGTTGACTGGTGTTGATGCAGTGAAGTGCAGTTTTGGTTGGTTCAATAGTACTTGTTGATCACGTCTTGTATGTTGTCTTGAGTTATGTTGAGGTACTTTTTTCGATTTATTGCGTGGAGTGTTATTTTCAAGTTCTACAGGCACTTTGCACTGTCCATATCACAATCACTCGTTTTATGAGTTTCAGAACATTTTAAACACAAGGTATCATTTCTGCATTTCTTAGCATTGTGTCCGAATCTCCTGCACTTGAAACATGGGCAGATGTTTACTAAGTCATAGACTTTACAATGTTGATACCCAACAAAAATTTTGTTGCTATTTTTTCTTATGTGCTTGTAGATCTCAGCTTTTTTTGTTTGAATGTTTTTTTCGGCTGTGAGATATTCAATTACCGATTTCATGACATCGATGTTTCTGTTATTGCTTTTCTTGACAAATATTTTAGGAACTTTTCTCTGAGTTGCTCTTGAGTACTTAATGGTATCTGAGTACGTGCGTAACTTAACGCCAGTCCCACTCTTGATGTTTTGCAATTTTTCTTTTAAAAGGTCATTTTTCTCAGTTAGTGCGCTCACTAACCTTTTCAACAGCATATTTTCAGTTCTTAAAAGTGAAAAATCTCATTCGAGTGAGAAAACAGAGCGACTTGATGATACTGCTAGACTTACCAAGCGTGACGTCACACAACCATGTCTCTATTATTTTTGAATATGAATTTTGCAAATTAATTTTCTTTACTTTCATTATTTATGAGCTTTGTAATCAGTTGATTACTGTGTTTACATATGCGGAACACAGCTCCAGTAGTCAAAAACCGTTGCTGACCGTTTCAAGACGTTAAATGTTGTACACTGAAACTGCTCTGTTGCCAAATTTACTTACTGTTCCCGTATCGGAAGATACCCACAAAGTACTAAATTTAAAAGACACGATACTAGCGCCACGTTACAAACGTCGAAATTGACAAGCGACGTTACCATTCAGTTTGAAACGTTCTTTCAGAATAACGGACTTAGTATAAAGTACTAAGTCCGTATTCAGAATCCAATACCACCGAGTGTACATACTCGAAACCACAATGAGTGTTCCAATTGGCAACTGAACGATGTCGACGAGACCTCTGATGGTAAACGTGCGAACCCTAGGAGATGTAGCGTTTTTGAAAAATAACATGGGAATCGGGACAAGGTATTTCAATGGCAATCTTAAATAATGTTGAGGTAGTATTTTGAGTTTAGCACTTTTAAATGATAGGGTTTACCCTAATAACGTTGTAGCAAAAAAAAATTATTGGAAAGTATTTCAGACTTTGAAAAATTAAATATTGAAAAGTATGAGTGTGCTAAGAGTCGCACTGAGCCGATTAGCTGATTGCATGTAAACGCGTTTGGAGTCTCCCCTGTTATTACTATTATTGAAAATGGGTGAATATTAAATAAACAAATCAGTAATTTGTACTAAACAAGAATAAGTTTCATTTTATTGAACTGGTATAAGAAAGAATTTTCGTCTTATAAATACGACTGCTCTAGCGAGACGCCCGTGCGAGACTAGAGAAAAAGGCCACTTTCCATGCATGTAAAATGAATGGAAAATCGAGTCGTTCTTAGCAGTGGGAAAAAACTACTCCCTTGGGAGGACATTTCCTCCCAAGGGAGTAGTTTTTTCCTCACTCTGCAGTCACTCTGCAGCCTATCCGATAAATGTGTGTGTTTAGAGTCCCGCTTGTTGATCTTTTTCGATTATGTGCAAGGAGTTTAAATGAAACAATCTAATTGTATACCGTAAAACTAGAATGTTTATTCTAAAAGAGTGAGTATGTACAAGTGTGTGAAATTAAGGAAAATGAGTGAAAGTTTGAGTGAAGTACCGACGCGATAGCAACGATTTGTTTATCGGTCGACACTGTGAGGCGAGTCCTCACAGCGCTTCGGCAATACGAACCGAACTAAACATTCGCGAGAGCGGCAGAAAACCGCTCGCGCAACAGGAGAGAGAGAGAGAGAGAGGGGGAGCGAGGATGATGTTTTGAGCACGAGTGGGAGTCGAGGGTGCCGTACACGGAGAAAAATAAAACGTTGCGCTTACTCAAAATTTAGGTTAATATAACCTAAATTTTTCAGTAACGGCTATTAAGTAAATCTAACTGAAGTTGCTCGCGTAGTTTCAACTGAATGAACAGTTTGGTAACTAACTTCAGTACTAAATAAAATTTGTAAAACCAACAAAATAAGGCCATATAATAATATAGGAAGGCCATGCTTGACTGTGCCGCGAAGGCACCTCAGACAGAAGTTATGAGCACAGGGAAGGGTGATTGGCGCAGATCCGACGTTCTTTGTGTCTCGTCTCAGATGAGACACATTATATTGCATATCTCTTTCTTTCTCTCTCATTCTCTCGTGTCTCACGCTACACCATACTAGCAACGAAGATAAGGTCTATCTTCGTTGATACTAGTATAATTTTTTTAGGTTAGGTGCGCCGTCCCTCTTCGATGTGGCACGCGGTTAAGTAGATTTTACTGAAGTCTGTGCAGTAGCATCTATTGAACTGCTTTACTTAACTAGGTTCAGTAAACGCTACTGTTTATTTTTCTCCGTGTAGACGCCCGAGACGGACACGAGTCTGAAAAAGCCACTCGCCCCTTGTTGCACACCGTACTTTTTATGATAAGTGCACGAATAGGCCACTTATCATGCATATGAAAGGAATGGGAAATTCGAGGACTTTTAAAGTAAAACAATAGTATATTGAAAATTTCGAAAATTTGGAGAATGTTGTCAATTAAAAAAATTTAAAAAATTTTAAGAATTTCTAAAATTATGAAAATTTTAAGAATTTCTAAAATTATGAAAATTTTAAGAATTTCTAAAATTATGATAATTTTAAGAATTTCTAAAATTATGAAAATTTTGAAAATACTTATATAGACACACACATCCATCGGATAGGCTGCAGAGTGAGGAAAAAACTACTCCCTTGAGAGGAAAAGACTTTTTTCTCCCAAGGGAGTAGTTTTTTCCCGCTGCTAAGAAAAACTCAACATTTTACATGAATGGAAAGTGGCCTTTTTCGTGCACGTATGATGAAAATGTTATTGTGCAGTCAATGGGTGCAATAGTGCGAAGACTGGAAAACTTGAGTTTTCATAAGAGTCCAATATATATATAAGGCTGTATACAATAAATGGTGCATAGCTCTTAAGATTAAGAAACAGCGTCCGAACGCTAAACCACACATTTTCGTTTTTTATTTTTTACTTTCTAAAATGAAATTTCTGTCGTTTTTTTTTTTCCTATTAGGGTATACACTTAAGAGCTATGCGTTAACCTTCAGGGGTCCAGCCTGCAAAAAAAAAAAAACAAAATATTCATCTGATAAATTTTATTTCTTTTTACGTAAATTAAAAAAAAAATATCTACTAAAAATATTTACAATATACACTATTCCTACTGAAAAATATCATATATATACCATACAAAATCACTGACCAAAATTCATGACATTCTACTATATAAATAAATATTAATTAAATTTATTAACTACGTATATAACGTATGAATAATAATATTTAATTAATATTTTTTAGAAATGTCTTTCATTAGGTCTGAGGGGGCATGTTTAAGGTACATTTTAAGCCCGGGTAGAATAAAGAAGACAGTTCAGATCTTTCACAAAGCCGTGGCAAGTGACTAAAAACACTTAGTTATATAGTAAAATGTCATGAATTTTGGTCAGTGATTTTGTATAGTATATATATGATATTTCTCGGTCGAAATAGTGTAAATATTTTCAGTAGATATTTTTTGTTTTTTAATTTACGTGAAAAGAAAAAAATTTTATCAGATGAATATTTTGTTGTTTTTTGTAGGATTTAACCCAGGCTGGACACCTTAAGAGCTATGCATAATTTATTGTTCACACTATTGCATTCATTGACTGCACAATAACATTTTCTTTTTCCTTTAATATTCATCCATTTCTAAAAGGGAGATTGAGATAGTATCGAATTGAAGCTCTTACAGAGCCAATTCAGATCGTTATCAAAAAATTTCATTGGTGGGTAGAGTGGAAGCAGGGAATAACTTCAGAGAGTTCAACAACAACAAAATCAACGAGCGCGGCACGCGCGCTAAGTCAACTTCTAGTAGTAATAACAGGGGAGACTCCAAACGCGTTTATATGCAATCAGCTGATCGGCTTAGTGCGACTCTTAGCACACTCATACTTTTTCAATATTTAATTTTTCAAAATCTGTAATACTTTTCAATAATTTTTTTTTGCTACAACGTTATTAGGGTAAACGCTATCATCTGTCATTTAAAAGTGATAAACTCGAAATACTACCTCAACATTATTTAGTATTGCCATTGAAATACCATTTCCCAATTCCCATGTTATCTTTCAAAAACACTACATCTCCTAGGGTTCGCAAGTTTACCACCAAATGTCTCGTCAGTATCGTTCAGTTGCCAATGGGTTCATTTTTAGTTTTGTTTTGTTAAACAAGGCATTTTACACTATTATCATGCTAATATACACAATATCTATTAATTTCTCCAATCAGATAGTATGACATAATGAAATAAAGATTGATGACTTGGTACGGTCAAGTAAAATGAAGTTCAGCATGCATATCATATAAAATTTGCATAGATAGTAATCTCTTAACCTTAAATTAGCCTCCGGCAGACATTTTTAAAACTTAACTTGTAGAACAACTGAAAAACAGTTAGATGAGTCTAAAGGTCTTAGCAAATTTGAACCGTTGATTTTCTACAAGGGGTCCGTGGGCAGAAAGCGATCGCAGTGAGTTTCGCGCACTCGTACAAGCAACTTCCTTCTGACTATTCAACGCGCTATATAATAATCGATTTCAGACCGATGCTCGAAGCGCGTAGCGGCCAGGCGGACCGCGGCTACCTAGGCCGAGAAGCGAGCATCCTATCGCGAGCCGTTCTACCGATGACACTGCCGAGAACCAATTCCCACAGCCTCAGCTTATCCAAGACTTCGCCGGAGCTTAAATTCGACGTGGAGCTTGGCGAACGCGTTCGTACTGACACCGATAACGATGACGATGAAGACGACGGTGCGACGACGATGACATCAATGAGTCCTGTTGATGCGTTGTACTTCACTATATAAATGCAAATAATGCAGATAATACATTATATTATGCGCAGCTCAGCGCTCAGCATGTGTGTGATATTTGTGTGATATTCTTAAGCCAAGTAAGATTGGCAGTATTTTGTCTCATGTAATAAAAGTGAGACCAGCAGAGAAAATCAAAGAACCCGAATGAGCGAGTACGCACACTGCCTAATACACTATTATATTACATTTGACGCGTACACGTTAAAACCTAGATAGTGAGAACGTAGAAATAATTGCTAAGCAAAGAATAATGGTATACTTATGCATCAACTAGCTCACAGTCGTACAACTGCCAAAAGAGCATGAAATGCGAACATAATTCATCTGAACGTCGATACGTACACCTATACGCATACATGTAAGTAAGTATACGACGAAGCGTTAGAAAAGCTACAAAATTAAATGAATTTTATATTTTCCTTCTTACGCAATCTCGTCTTTATACACACGCACACGCACTCCCATACACTCACGTACGCACACACACACAACGAAAAGCTAAAACCTTATTATTTATAACATATAACCACGATAACGTGCCCCCCCCCTTTTGATGTCATTGTTTCGGATATTTCAAAAACCCGTGAAATGTATTTTATAGCACAGTGTGGCTAAAATTCGCTGTTAAGTCACGCCTATCTGTGGCTAAAGCAGTCCTTTTTTGCACCGTGTTTATCACACTCGCTACGCTCGTGCACTAACCTCACGGTGCAAATAAGGACTACTTTAGTCACGAATAGGCGAGACTTGCGGATTTTAGCAGTCTGTGTTATAACATTTTATACGATACTCTTGACTTAAATGGTTCAGTTTTACACGGCGCAGTTAGCACCCAAGCGAAGCGAGGGCACTAAGCGCCGTGTAAAAAAGAACCATTTCGATACAGTGTGCGTAAAATGCACTTTTACGCACACTCCGCGTGCGTTCAAGCACATTTTCCGCCCCTGTATCAAACAATAACGTTCGATACACGTGCGCAAAAGTTGATTCTACACTCGTGAGATTGTAACTTCCCACTCGTGTAGAATCAACTTTTGCGCACTTGTATCGAAATATACTATTTAAGTCACACGTATCGTAATGTACTATTTATGGCTTTGGAAGTCCACTAAACACTTCTGTCCATCCAGAATATGCGTAGGTGTCCTTATTTAGGTAGAAAACGAAAAAAAATTTTAAAAAAGTTTAAAAATAGGTTATTGCATGAAAACTAAAAACATAAGTTTATTTTGAGTTCAAATCAACTCTTTTTCCGCGTGTGTGATGAATGCGTTAATTACTTGAATTGATTGAAAATTTTCGTTTCCAGTAAAAGGAGGATGCCCACGAGTATAGATGATTCGTGCCCCCCCCCCCCCTTCAGGTAACCTATGAAACCTGTGTCATCGTGTAGAGCACAAGAAAAACATGCCTTTAAAAAAAATCAACCCCCGTACCCCTGGGGAAGTTGAGATATTTAGTAATCAAGTTTTCATCCCTTTTATCACTTCAAAATTCAAATTTTATATAAAAAGCATGCTTTGCACAATTTGTTTTGAACATTTAAGGACTCAAATGAAAGGTAATTTCGTAAAAAATTCGTAAAAAAAAACCCCTATTCAGGTGTAAAATTGACCTCATTTATGAAAAATATTTCATCCCCTAAGGTTTTTTCAAAATTTGACAACCTTTGCACAATTTATTTTTATTTTATGTTATGCCAATCGAAAGGACGCATAAAAAGATACCCTTTTACACAAATTTAATTCCAGGGCCGCACCCTTAACACAGCAAAAAACATTAATTATGGAATTTCTCAAAAATGGCCATAATAAAAGTATTGGCAAAATCGACCGCTTTGCACAATTTTTCCGGAGGATTCATGGATCTAAATAGAAGATTATTTAGTTAGCATCAATATTACAAGCCCTTTAAATCAGGGCCGCACCCCTAGCTTAATTTATATCGAATTAACCGATGAAAAATATTTCACCCCCTACAGTTTTTTGGTTATTTGACAACCTTTGCACAATTTATTTTTTTTAAGTTATGCTATATGGTGTAAGTTATGCTGTAAAAACTGTAGGGGTGAAATATTTTTTATCGATTAATTCGATATAAATTAAGATAAGAGTGCAGCCCTGAATTAAAGAGAGTGTAATATTGATGCTCTCGAAATAATCTTCTATTAAGACCTCAATACTTTTATTATATACTTAAATTCCGTAATTAATTTTTTTGCTGTGTTAAGGGTGCGGCCCTGGAATTAAATTTGTGTAAAAGAGTGTCTTTTTATGCGTCCTTTCGATTGGCATAACTTAAAATAAAAATAAATTGCAAAGTGCAAAGGTTGTCAAATTTTAAAAAAACCTTAGGGGATGAAATATTTTTCATAAATGAGGTCAATCTTACACCTGAATAGGGGTGCGGCCCTGATTGGAAAAGGAGGAAAAAGAAACATCCTTAAATGTTCAAAACAAATTGTGCAAAGCATGCTTTTTATGTAAAATTTGAATTTTTAAGTGATAAAAGGGATCAAAACTTGATTACTGAATATCTCAGCTTCCCCAGGGGTACGGGGGTTAATTTTGTTTTTAAAATTCATGTTTTTTTGTGCTCTACACGATGACACAGGTTTCATAAGTTACCTGAAGGGGACACGAATCATCTATACTCGTGGGCGTCCTCCTTTTTGATATTTTGATAAAAAGAATCGAGAATCTTTTTGCGCAACTTCAGATGGGCATTGCGCGCAACAAGTTGCATTATTATTTACGTTCGCATAACCAAACATTTGTTCGTTTAGAAGTGATGAAAATATCAACGGCATCGTTATAAGGGCATGGTACACTCCTACTTAACCACTCGTTGAATACTGCATGAAATGCACTTTAACTTTCAGGATCATCTAATTACATGATAATGAAGAGTGGATGACTGAAATTTCGAGCGAAATCAGAAATTTATTTATTTATCTTTGTTGGCGTTCGGCTCCAAGTGCAAGTGAGAGAAGCGAAGCCGCGCTAGGATAAAAAGCGTTACATCTTGTAACAAGAACTGACAAAGAAAACTACCAAGTTCTTAGCTTTTGCACCATTTTAAATCGGCCAATTCATACCAGGGATGTTTGGTTATCCCTCACGGAAAAAAAGTGAGCCTGGGAGGACACCGACACTCGTGTGCAGAATCAGGAAAGCTGAATTATGCCGATACAGCGCATACGCGTGCCATTAGGGCATACAATCGTGCCAAATGAAAGCGGTCTGGGCGAAGCCGATGCAGCACAGACCCGGTGCTGTTTTGGCACCAGTTCTTGTGCTGCGCGCTGCCTTATTCGCAGCGCGCTCTTACCGAAGCATGCGCGCGCATAGTGTCACAGAGGCATTTTTCCATTCGGTTCGGCGTATAGCATCAGAGTTCTATTTGTGGCTTATTATATATTTGTTATAATTTTGTTCAAAGGTGTATCACTGATACACCTTTAAATAAAATTATAACAAATATAACAAGCCACAATTCCAAATAGTTACCAGAAAATAGCCTTTATTGCGCCCAGGGTAATTTATTACCTGGCCAAGCGAACATTATTTTTCCGGCATTACTGAACAGCTTAGCCCGAGATCTTGAATTTAAAAAAAAAATGCCGAAATGACTGTCCCTATCGAAAGATACAAGGATTTTGAAATAGGGTAAAAATCTTCAAAAATACCGACGAAACGAGAATAATTTTGTTCAAAGGTGTATCAGTGATCCCTGGTAGCAAATGGCCGATAAGTTCTGGCCCGTTCCCTAGCGACTCGGTAGAAATGAAACACAGAATCCATCGAGAAATATGCGTAGTTTCTACGCTGAAACCCGAGTAGCAGAAGTTCTCTTAATTTTTTGCGCATGCGCGTACGGTTCAGGCCAGGCACAGGCGTACTAGAAGTATATGAGGCGTATTGTAGAGACTGTCTGCTATGTTATAAAGCAGAATAGCATTGCAGACAGAACTACAGTTTTCACACTTTCAGTCAATGTTGAATGATGAATATTTAGCCTATTAATTCATCTAGAATGATTTTGAAGGGAAAATATGATTTTCAAAGTGCCCATTAAGAGTGAAAACCTAACCCTACACATGCATGCTCTCATATATGACAGTATGCATGATGCACAGTCACCAATGATGAGGTTTGCACAGGTATTTCAATCTCATCAATATGCGAGCGCAGTCACTGTCAACCAATAAATCTCTCATAATCATGCTAAATCCATGATATTGAAGTTTGATGTCTGTTCTTTTGCATTAAGACTTGTTAAATTATTTAGAAACAGCCTGCCATCTCAGTTTTCACTTAACAGTCTTGGTTCAGCTTTGCACCCTGAACCCTATGGCTTCGGCGTCAAAAAATGCAGGTAGTTCTGTACATGAAAGTCGAATTCATATCAGCTAGAATGAATTCAACTCAATATACTGTTTCTACATGTCAATACAAATTAAGTTGCAAAATTTTAGCCCTCTAGGTATTGATAGATTTGGTGGTTGAGAATAGCTGGTTCGCATACTGATGAAATTGAAATACCTGTGCAAACTTCATCATTGGTGACTTTGAGTGCATCGATGACACTTTTTACAAAGTGATTGTACTCGAATAATACAAAGTCAGTCAGTACACAATGCTGTACATACTGTCATGTATGAGAGCATGCATGTGTAGAGTTAGGTTTTCACTATTAATGTGCACCTTAAAAATCATGTTTCCCCTTCAATAAACATTGTAGATGAATTTATAGGGTATATATATATATATATATATATATATATATATATATATATATATATATATATATATATATTCATCAATTTATGAATATTTTCAAACAATGTCAATGCAGAGCAGGATCATTGGTGTGAAAAGTAAGGTTATATGAACAAATCATAGTGGAGAAAAAATTCTATCAAGATTTCTTCCAGAAATCATGTCTTATTTATCAGGGTTTTCATGTAGAATCTACTCTGGAAACCTGCTAGATTTGAAAAATCTCGGTAGCTTTCAGGTACTTTCTCGGGAACGCTGCTATCAGGGTAGTACTTAATCCAATTCGAGACATTGGCGCGCCTGATCAAACCCTAGTGCAAATGTAAATGATGCAACTTGTTGCGCGCGATGCCCATCTGAAGTTGCGCAAGAAGATTCTCGATTCTATTTATCGAAATATCAAAAATTTTGCTAAAAACGAAAATTTTCAATCAATTTAAGTAATTAACGCATTCATCAATCACATAGAAAAAGGGGTGATATGAACTCATAATAAACTTATCTTTTTAGTTTCCATGCAATAATCTATTTTTAAACCTTTTTCGATGTTTTTTTTTTCGTTTTCTACTTAAATAAGAACACCTACGCAAATTCTGGGTGGACATAAGTGTTTATTGGACCCCCAAAACAATAAAAATATATTTCACGGGTTTTTAAAATTTACGAAACAGTGAAATCAAAAGGGGTGGCCACATTATCGTGGTCATACGGTATACCTACAGACGATTCCACATATTGATTTTGGCTTTTACTAGTTTACTGCGTAACATATACGTGCAACTTAATATTCATTAGTTCTAATTAACCGCTCTAGGGGTAAATACGAAAAGTTAATTTATGTACTTTTTTTTTCTCGGCGTTTGTGTATTCGCGAATTCTCGGGTATGCGCCGTGTCCGTTATACAACAGCTGTTAAAACATCGTTTAAATGTTGTTAATATAGAATCTATATTATTAGTATATTACGATACGTGTGACCTAAGTAGCCGATATTGCACGGCGTGTACGTATTAACGCCCGAGCGCAGCGAGGGTGATAGAACGCCGTGCACTAATGGGCTGCTTAGTTCACGAGTATCGTATACAATTTTATAGCACAGCTGCTTAAATCCGCCAAGTCACGCCTATCGGTAATCTAAGCAGTCCATTATTGTACCGTGAGGTTGCAGCGAGTGCGATATACACGGTACAATAATGGACTACTTAGGTCACAGATAGGCGTGACTTAACAGCGGATTTTAGCCACACTGTTCTATAAAGATATATTTCGCGAGTACGAGTACGTGCAGTCGGTCCAAGTTAACCAGCGAGTATTTATCACTCGAAACCCCAAAGTAGAAAAATTGAAGTTAGGAAGTATAAATAATTCAGTTTATACTTTAGGAATAGAATAACTACCTTGGAATCGCATGAAAATATTTTAAATGTGTAAAGAAGAAAATCTAAACTGCTGAAAATGATAATTTTAAACTTTCCAAAAGTTGAAATTGATCATGTTCAACTTTCCAAAAGTATACAATTTAATGAGACTGTTTCAAAAGTTTAAAAATAACATTTTAAACTATAGGAAAAGTTCAAATTAGTAATTTCAAACTTTCTGAAAGTTTAAAATTTCACGGGACCATCTCTGGTAGAAACGTTGCCGAATTTTCTAGCAGAATTCGTCTAGAAGTGAACATTATCAGTAGATTCTGTCTGGTTGATCTACCTGAAAACCCTATACCGGTCACACGAATTTTGCACGTCGTTCTTGGTAGAATATTGAGAACAAATAAAAGTAATAAATATAAGGCTTTTTATTACTTTTAAATGGATTTAAATATGTTATAATAATAATTAACGATTCAAAGGATTTTTTAGAACTGTAGGAATAATAATTTTCTTCATATTCACATAAAAAATAAATCCCGTGACCGGGAGACCGTCGCCGTCGCGATATTTGTGTTTAGCGACCCCAAAAATCCCCGTGTAGCAGAACTGGATTAATTTCCTTTATTATTTACCAAGTTGTTAATTATTCATTGTCTTTTTGCAATACACTTCTAAAATGCATATTTTTAATGCACAAATGTATTTTTCAAAAAGTGATTTATATCACTATACTATGGTCACAAAGTTTGTGGGCGCTCTCACGAATCGAATGCAAAAATCCGCATTAAGATCCAACTTCTGTTAAAAAAATCGACAGTTAAGCCGTTTTCAGTGCTTTATTTCCGCGACAGCAAATATAGGTTATGGTTTCACGGGATTTATTTTTTACGTGAATATGAAGAAAATTATTATTCCTACAGTTCTAAAAAATCCTTTGAATCGTTAATTATTATTATAACATATTTAAATCCATTTAAAAGTAATAAAACGCCTTATATTTATTACTTTTATTTGTTCTCAATATTCTACCAAGAACGACGTGCAAAATTCATGTGACCGGTATAGGGTTTTCAGGTAGATCAACCAGACAGAATCTACTGATAATGTTCATTTCTAGCCAAATTCTGCTAGAAAATCCGGCAACGTTTCTACCAGGGATAGTCCCGTGAAATTTTAAACTTTTAGAAAGTTTAAAAGTATAAATTCAAATTTTTCCTAAAGTTTAAAATGTTATTTTTAAACTTTTGAAACAGTCTCATTAAATTTTATACTTTAGGAAAGTTGAACATGATCAATTTCAACTTTTGGAAAGTTTAAAATTGTCAATCTAAACTTTTTCAGAAGATGATAGAAGAAGATTTCTTTACACATTTAAAATATTTTCATGCGATTCCAAAGTATAAAGTCATCAATTTAAACTTCCTTAAAGTACAAATCTAAGGAGTTATTCTATTCCTAAAGTATAAACTGAGTTATTTATACTTCCTAACGTCAATTTTTCTACTTTGGGGTTTAGAGTAAAGAATACACCCTGTCAAAAATATCAAGGTTGATATCAACCTTGATATCATGTTTAGCGACCCCAAAAATCCCCGTGTAGCAGAACTGGATTAATTTCCTTTATTATTTACCAAGTTGTTAATTATTCATTGTCTTTTTGCAATACACTTCTAAAATGCATATTTTTAAGGCACAAGGTTGATACTACCTTGATTGAACCTTGATTTCAACCTTAATTCCATTTTAATCAAAACTAATATTAAACGTGAATTGCAGGTTTAACAGGATAAATATTGATAATGCATAAGTAAAGGCATCGATTGTTAAAATTTATAATCTATACGAATAACAATTAAAGAACAAAAATTGAAAATAGCTGATCCAAAATGACCGATCACAGCATGCGTTTTTGTACTATATGGCTCTGAAAATTTGTTTCTTGTCGTATTTTTGCCATCGCTAAACCAAAATATGACGATGAAAATTCAAAATGGCCGATCCAGAATGGCCAACACATCAGTCCTAAGATTTTAGGGCCGCTAAACACAAATTTGATATCAGATTTTCAAAATTATTTATTTAAACGATGCTGTTTATGCAAATTATTGCAAAATTGAGGATTTAACAAACACTAATATTAATCTAGGGGTTTTAAAGGTCGCTGATCATAAATATGTTACTATATTTACAAAATAATTTGTTTAAACAATTGTTTTTAAATAAATTATGGCAAAATTCACCTTTTTTCATATGATTTACAAAAAGGATCAAATAGATGCCAATTTGGGGGTTGCTAAACACGAATCTGATAACAGATTCGCAAAATTATTTTTTTAACAATGCTGTTTACGCAAATTATTGCAAAATTGAGGATTTAACAAACACTAGTTTTATTCTAGGGGTTTTGAAGGTCGCTGATCACGAATCTGATACTATACTTGCAAAATCATTAGTTTAAACTGTTAAACCTGAATTTCACGTTTAATATTCGTTTTGAATAAAATGGAATCAACTCTCTCCGTGTAAAATAGTGAAATTTCACTGATTGATAGTGCATATGCGCTAATTTATGCAGTGAAAAGTATGCAACTGCCAAATAGTGACTATTCATTGAATGAATTAGTGAAATGGTCACTGCTTAAATCAGTGAAAATGTCGGATTTTAAATCGATTAGAAATGTACACTGAGGAATAAAAAATTAATTTCTTTCTTTGTTTATTTATTTTAGACTTATTATTATAAATTTTTATTAATTTAGTATGAAAATTAGATTATTAAGAAACAAAGAAATTAAATTAAATTTTTTGTCGGAGGCGGGAATTGATCCTTTTTTTTTGTTTAAAGATTTTTATTTTTGCTTATTATCGAACATATTTACAATGGTTAGGCGCAAACAACACAAAATAAAAGCCTACATGCTAAGTTGAGAATAACGTATGGTTCAGATGGAATAGCTCGCATTTTAACAATGACGTGTTTCCCTAATAGTTAAAATTATCTTAAGTTTAGAAGCGGTGGAACAAATTCGTCCTTGGTTGCTTTACAATGTTTTGCTATTATAGTGCGGGTAAAAAATTGTTTAAAAAAAAACCTGCGATCTTTGTAGTTATAATTTACGCTGAAATACAACAAAACGAACTCTTACGAGTGACGCTGAAAGGATAGATGATCGGTTTCGTTGATTATTTAAGATCTTAATAGATGAAAGAGTGAGGGAAGATTTACCTAAGTAACATTATTTCCTGTATCGTCTTCTGCGGACCTCATCGCGGTTTCCGGGGTCTTCTGCCAGCCACCAGTATTTTTCATTAAATTTGTATTTATCGTCAATATGTCTATTAGGCAGTGTTGTTGAATATTTATTATTGACTTGCGTTTCCATTTTGAGAATGTCTATTGACTTATTAGAGCTGTGGCGAGGAGAATGATAGATCAAGGATATATTCTCTTGAGATGTAATGATGTTGATTGAGTCGAAAAACATAAAAGCCTGGGGCTGCAGGTAGCCAGAAACCACTCTGAGTTTACATTCAGATTCATTATATACACTGTAATTATTTAAGTACATATTCTTAGAATGTTTAAGTTTTGCATAGTAATCTCGGCTAAGCTTGATTATAAATGAGTCGATTCGTGGTACATTCGCCTTATTGTAGATTTGCTTATTGCTAATAAATTTTTTTGAGTCGGTTTTGCGATATATGTGAAGCGCTGCGCGGAGACACGATCTCTCAAATTTTCGGAGTTTCTCCATTGTGGAGGCGCATATGTTCCACCACACTGGTGCGGCATAGGTTACTATGGGTCTTATCAATAAAAGATAGCAAATAACCTTGGTCCTGGCAGAGAGATTTCTGTTGAAAAAGATTCTATTGTTTGCCCTGAATGCTTTTTTGGCTTTAGTTAGTTGATTGATAATGTGGGCGTTAAGTCTTAGTAGATAATCGATTTGAACTCCAAGATATTTGACGGATTTTTTGTGAGCAATCGTGTATTTGTCGTTGCTATGGATTGAGATGCTAAAGTTATTAATTTCTGATCTGATGTTTTGATTGAGGAATCTAAGTGGCTTATGGAAAAGAATGGTTTCACATTTTGAGGGATTAATGCGAAGGTTCCAAAGATTATAATGTGTATTTATTTTATTGACTATCGATTCGAGTTTGAATAGTACTGTAGCAGGACGTGAGTCCGCGACTAGTACAATAAAATCATCGGCGAATGCGACTGAGTGAAGGCAGGTATTATTTGGAGCATTAAGGCCGAAGAGTGTGGGGACGTTGTATGTATATAAATTAAATAATTCTGGGGAGTTGACTGTTCCCTGCATTAGTCCTTCTGTTATGGTGAAGATCAAGTTCGAAATCGTGACACCATCCCAAGTGACAAACATACTATTGGATGTCATATGCCAGATTAGCTGTATGAAATCAAGTGGGAAATCGAGCTTCCATAAGATATACAGCAGTCCGTCGATCCAAACGGAATCGAACGCCCGCTCGAGATCTATAAGGCAAGCACTAACTATAAGACGGGTATGCAAGTGGGTGTTTATGTCGTTCAAGACTTTATGGAGAGCGTGGGTGGTGGACAGATTTTGTCTGAAGCCAAACTGGTTGTCTGTTAAAATATTTTTGCTGAATGTAAAAAACCGGAGCGAATTATTGATGATTGCCTCGTAGACCTTGCTTATCGCGGGGGTGAGACTTATCGGGCGATAGCTGATAATCTCCGAAGGGGGTTTGCCTTTTTTAAGGATAGGTAATATTTTAGCTTTTTTCCAATCATCAGGAAAGAATTTATTATTAATGTTATTATTGAATAGTATGGTGTAGTATTGAATGATTTTAATAGGTAAGTGTTTAAGTTTGCAAAAATTAGTATCGTTTCAGGAACACTTGTGAAGAAAATCGTGTTTTCTAGTTGCTGAGGATTGTAAGCAGGGTTTGTGTCAGTGAAAGTGGTGATTGCATTATTAGTGAGCACATTTTGTTCGAAAAGTTGTTTAATATCGGAGACTTTGCTATCTACCTGGTTCTTGGTAGAAGTACCGATGTTGGTGTAGCGAGGGGAGTTGATGGTTTCATAGTAGGCGCCAATTGTGTTAAGGATATCACTGGGATTTTCTACTATAACGTCGTTGTCATCAGTCGCGAGAGTGGCAATATTTTTCTGAGCACGAACAAGAAGAGGCCTTTCATTTGATTTAATTTCTAGTCTGTCTATTTTTAATTGTTCTTTAGGACGAAAGAATTTATCAATTTTCGGAAAAAATGATTCAGGGTTGCGATGATCTATTGACCTGTGTTGACAGTCCCAATATTTATTATAAGAGATTATGTATTCTGCTTTTAGTGATTCGTTTATATCATTGATCAAGCGTTTGATATTTGAGATGTGTCTAAGAATATCGGGTGTAAAGCTAAGTTTATAAAGTCTGTTACGAGTTGAGATCAGATAAGATTTATCTTTATGCAATTTTGATATTTTTCTATTAACATAGTTGAGCATATTATCCTGCGGTTTGTACCGCGGTACTGTTGATTCAATTGTGTTTGAGATTGATTTTTGCATAACTAGAAGGTGGTTGACGATCTCCTCGTTGCTTACATTTCTTTTATCGGGGATTTCATTAGTATAATTGTCGGAGAGGTTTTTATGAAAGGCTTTCCATTTGGTTTTTTTGAACATGAACCTGTACGAGGTAGTAGGGTTGATGTGCTTTATTGCAGTAAGAAGAGAGATAGAGAACGAGAGTGCTCTATGGTCACTGTTAAAGTCCAGTGTATTAATTTTGCCGTTTTTAAGATCGAGAAATTCTATCCTATTATCAGCGATGCAAAGGTCGAGGTATGATTGGGCCGACGGAAAACTGGGGACGTCTGTTGATATTATTCGAGATTTAAAACCTACACCTTCACATTGCCCGACCATTTTTTTAAGAGAGCGCCTTTAGTTTAAAATCTCCCGCTATTATGTAGTAGTTATTGTAAGAATTTAGGTTAAGTTTTTAGAAGAGTTGGTTGATTTCTTCTATGAATAATCTGCTTTCCTTGTTGTTTGAGAATTTATATTTAGTGATCCGATTTTCAGCGAGTCAGAAAAAGTTTCAGACACGTCACTTACGGGGTTATCATTTATACTATTGGTTGTAATATCCATAATCTAGATTGAGAGTTTAAAAAATCATGTTTATCTTTGAAGAATTGGTATTAACTATGTTAAATAGATTATTTAATTGTGTACTGAGCGTGTTGAGTAAATCTTTTTTGAACTGTGATAGAGCCGATTCAAGGTTATTGCTATCGTGATCGACTAGTATAGGTGGCTCATTAACGAGATCGTGTTTCCACGCGTCGGCATAGCTTAGGCGCATGTTCTGCGGGTTAAATGTTTGGCTCGTTTGGTGTCTCGCTGTATATTGTTAGCTTGTTTCAAGTCTTTGGCAAATTTAAATAGCGGACAACCTCGATACGAGGCTGGGTGGCCGTATTCCTCGCAGTTAACGCAGTACAAAGTTTTCCTGTCATTATCGGTTTTAGCAAGTTTGCATTGGCCAGGTTCGAGATCGTTTTTACACTTAACGCAACGGTAGCCTAGCGAGCAATTTGAGCTGGAGTGTCCAAGCCTTTGACAATTCGTGCATTGAAATAGTTGTTTTTTACGTAAGGGTTCCCATCTGATTCTTTGAAAAGCTAATGATTTGATTTTAGTCAGTGCCTGCGTATTACTATCGCTAGAAAGTTGGACAAGATAATGGAATCTATCTCCATTATTTTTATCAAAGTACAGTTTTGAGATTTTGCTAATAGATACGTTAGGCAACTGAAGCTCGTCGATTTCGGATTTGATATCAGTTTCTGAAAAATTTCCGCGGACTCCTTTGAGGACAAGATTCTTATTTTTAAGTTGCCTAGGCGGATATGTATAGAATTTAGTACTTTTTTCTTTAAGAGTTGCGATAATTTTATTAAATGTCTCTAGATTGCTAGGGTAGATTGTGAGATTGTCGGTGTCATTTTGACGAACATGAAAGTCGGATTTCCCTAGGTTTACCTGTTTAAGTAGAGAAATAAGCGCGCCGAGGTTGGTATTCGTTGTGTAGATCGACGGAGGTTTGATGCGCGCGCTGTCCGCTGCGGTGTTGTTGGCAGTTGCCGCGTTTGTTGTTTGATGTGATGCCGCTGAGGCGGGCGCCTTTGCTTGTCGCGGCTTCTGTTTCTTCGGCGGTGTGACCGTATGGAGGCGATGGCAGCGGGGCGATTAGCGCGACTTCGTGTGTAGTTTTGGCCGCTGCTATGCGGAGAGGGTCTTGTCGGCCTTTATCGTGAGCAGGCAGGAACCTGAACTGCTGTATGTTGTCCGTTCGGCTAGGGTCTATTGTTGGTCAATTATACGCATTTTCTGTCGTGGATTGGTTATTTGGATATCCAAATACGACATTTTGAAGAGGCGCATATCGGTTAGCAGTCGATTTCGGAATTGCGCCTTTGTTGGTGTTGATGTACAAGTTCTTGACGAACTTCTTTGGAAATTCCCATGTTTCGGGATTTTCTTTGTCTCCAGGCTGTGGAATGGTCGTTTCTGCACGGGAACGTTTTTTCGCCGCACTGAGATTAGGTGTCACTGTTGAGACGTTTATGTGCAGCTCTTTTCTGGCTTGCTTGAAGAGTTTTTCCAGCGTAGTGGAGTTTGTAGCACCTTTGGCACCTGGTGTAAGTCGGCCTGATGGCGATACTACATTCTCGATGTGGGAACTGCTTGTGTTCGGCGGTGATTTTCGATCTCGGTCAAGTCAGCTTGCGATAGTCCGCTAAGCGACATATTGTCGTTATCGGTCATTTTTTATCTAGACGTGTCGAGAACAGGGACGCGAAGCGTCGCCTGTTCGGCCGGGCTCTTTGTGGAAGCGGAGGCTTTTTGCTCGATTTTCGCACTGTCAGATTGCAAAATAATTAGCTATCGCACACTAAACTGGTAGTCGTGCGTGCTATCCGTTTACCTAAACTGAAATATTACGTTCAAAATTTCATATCTGATATATTATAAAGTACTTCAACATGTACAAACTAAAATTAATAATAAATAACGGCAATCCATAAATAATAGCATAGTATATCTCGAGCTTTGGTTTTTATGCGCAGTACATAGAAGGAAAGCAAGCGAAGGTGATAATTTTTCATCTAAAAACTAAACCTCAAATCCACCTACCCTATAACAACGAATATAGACTTCATATAGAAGAACGGTTCGTATAGCGGCGAGGGGACGGAAAGCGATAGTTCGGTACGCTCCGCGAGATGGCGGCAGCCATCAATTTCTATCGTGCTGTCTCTCTCACTCTCACGGCGCCATTCAAATTTTAAGCTTGCAGTCGTCAAGTCAGCCGAATGTCAATCTCCTTGCTACATGAATGTTATAAAATTAAATAATAGCAGCGTAGATGTAAATAATAAATAAATATTATATGTGACGCACTATGAAAATTGTAATAGTGTATAATAGTTTAATTATTACGTGATACTTAAAATTTAATTTTCGCTACAGTGTGCGTAAAAACAATAAATCGGGATACTTGCTCTTAGTTAATATTAGTTTGTTTATAATTAAAAACAGCCATCAAAATAAAAACAATCAAACTAATATTATTCGATGGAAACCAATCGGGAAGGTGGCTAAGTTTTCTTCCATCAGGAAAAGGATAGGATAAAAGGAAAGCATAGGTGTAGGAATGGCGATGATGATACACATAAATTATTTACATTTCATGCAACTATCGATCAACACTCATGCAACTGCTGTTAATGAAGGTATTTACAAATATTTAATTAATTAAAGAAAAGAAAAGAATATGAAAAATAATCATCAAATTATTTGTTTATTTCTGCAATTTTCCTTTAATTTATCTACATCTGAAACTTTTACTAATGTATAAAGATTTTCATGAATTTCGGACGTTATTATAACCTCTGATTACTGAATTTTCACATTTATTTACTCTAATAACACTCGTGATAAACAGATTTACCGTATCTCATCACTGGGAAATCTGTGAAAGGTCAAATCAGGATTTTTTGCCTTCGATGTTCCACAATCGGTGTAGACACAAAGTGCACGTGGAGGCGACATGCTGACCACGAAATCTTCTTCGCTAAACACGATAAACCTATCCAAAAAAATCTCACGAAACTAGAACGATGTACTTCCCTATTCACTACTATTATTTATCGCTATTTGTTGCAAAAAAAATCTGTAAACTGTCGACTACAATGACCAACAAACACAGAGACTGCGGTAAAGCTCTCTTCGCGCTGTTTACACAGCAGGATCGAGCGGGAAACTGACAGGAGCTGCGTTTTCGCGGTTTTTTCCTAGTCAGAAAAATATGGTTGTCGCAACCAATACTTTTGTAAAACCTCCTTACACACTCATTATTCATTTTCTTGTCATTTATTTACTTTCATTATTGTTAAAAAGTATATTTTACATAATATACTGCATGAATGATGAATCGTCTGCTTGTGCGTGCTCATATGCGCGCCAAGCTGTAGGAAACTCATAGGTGGCGCCGCCGAGCGGTTGGGTAACAGAACTAACGGCCTGTTACCCAAGCTTTCGTCCCCCCATTTTAACCCAGAACCGTTCTTCTATAGGAAGTCTATATTCGTTGCCTATAAGCACCGAGAGCTCTTCAATTAGAGGTTATATTTTCGAACGATTGCTTCACGAATAAATAAATGCCTTAAGTATGCAGCTATCTACTTAGTACGCTACATAGCTACGTGTCTAGGTGTTCGGGGTCGGCGATGGCGAACTCTAGGAAGTGCGCTCCGTAAATTTTTGTAAAAGGCTCACTTGTATACATCATTCTTTAGCTTTATGGAGTTGTAGGAAGGACGCATCGTTTCGAAAACAAAAAACGGATTCCTAACCTCAAAATTAAAAAAAAAATTTAATTGACTACTCGAATGGAAATTCGATGTTCGAGCCCCATACATGGGGCGAAAATTTCGTCCGTTTTTCACGAAAAGCCTCCATTTACGAGATATCGACGAAAAATGCATTTTCATATGCGATTCCTGAATCCCGACATCGGCGACCCTCTGGACATCATCTATTTGTGATTCGTAATCTTACTTTCTCCTGACCAGGGATCAGTTTCGAGAGAACTCCCTTAATAAATATTATATTCTTGCCCTCGCTTTCCTCCAATCTTCAAACGAATTAACAAAAATTTTTTTCCTATTAAAACTTTGCTGCATGGGGTGAATGGGGTATGTGGGTATAAGAGTTTCAGTTTTAGGATCGCTCCTCTCATTTGTTCACTGTTGAATAAGTGAAATCAGATTCACTTATTCAAAAGTGAAATTTTCATTTGACAAAATAGTATTTATGTTAGCGTTTCACTGATTAGAATAGTCATATTTTCACTGTTCTAAAATTTAAACCGAATTTTAGTGTCAAAATAGGGATTTTTTCACTATTTCAACAGTGAAAATGCGTTCACTGCATACATAGTGAAAATTTTCACTGTTTTACATGGAGAGAGAAGGTTGATATAAAGGTTGAAATCAAGGTTCAATCAAGGTAGTATCAACCTTTATATCAAGGTTGATATCAACTTTGATATTTTTGACAGGGCTTTTATTTACGTTGATCCTTAACGCTGATTTTGTACCTATTATATAATGTGTACGTTATTTGTGATGAAGCAGTTTAATTATGTACAATTATGTAATTTGCATCCGAAATACATACGTATTATACACACAAATTGGCCGATCCCAATGAAATTTGTGTAAATTTTTTGTAATATGGGGAATTCTAAGGGAAAAAAACACTTTCTTGACTTCAAAAACGGCGAAAAAAAATTGTTGGGGTACGCGCCCGAAACACTTATTTTATAATTGTACATATTTAGAACAATGCAAAATCACGTTTTGACACTGAGAAAGTGCCTTGTGGAACTGTTTTCTGGGCCACTGAAATTCGTCAAAAACTAGCCATTGTTCAACGGCATGAACTTATAAGCTCTGAAGGTGCAAACAGAAAATGTATTACGGTAGGATGAAAGAACAAGAGAAGAGCTTTAATTAAAGAAAAAATGCGTTAAAACGGCTTGATTTGGTCAGTTATCCGCATTAAAAATGTGGAAAAATCACGAAAAAAAGGTACAAATTTCATGACTCTGAAAAATCCTGACATTTTCATGATTTTTCCACATTATCAATTGTACGTAACTTTTAACCAAATCAAGCATTTTCAACGCATTTTTTTAAATTAAAGCTTTTTTCTCGTACTTTCACTTCCTTACCGATACACATTTATTGTTTGTGCCCTCATGAATTGGGTACGTGTCGTTGAAAAATAGCTATTTTTCGACGAATTTGGCGGCCGAGAAAACATTGTCACAAACAACTTTTTCAGTGTTGGAGCGTGGTTTTACATTGTTCTAAGCATTTACAAGTAGAAAACAAGTGTTTTGGGCGCATGCCAACAATTTTTTTCGACGTTTTTGAAGTCGAGTAAGTGTATTTTTTCCATAGAATTTCTCATATATATTATCATACAGCCTCATGAGGTTTGAAAGCATAAATTTATATTTATTAAACGAAATGTTTATTTTCGGCATACTGAGTACGATATAACTTTAAATTTATAATTCTTTTTTTTCAATAACTTTGTTTAATATTACTTGAGGTTACCGCGCGCAACGACCGAAAAATAATGCGCTCGATAGATAGGATTCTCGCATACTATATAACGAAAAATACCTAACGTTATTTAAACGCATGCATGTATGTGTACCTTCCGTATTCTAATAAAGTTCACCTGTTTGCTGTCTGCACATTTTTAAATTTCTTCCTTTTCCTGCCAAAACTGATAGGTGGCGTCAGACGCCTGCACTGCGCCAAAGCTTATTATCATAATATGAGCTCTAGAGTAAGAGAGACAGATTAATGTATTTCAATTCCCAGCAGATGGCGACACGTTCCTTAGCTCGCTTGTTATAGCATGGCGGTACTATACTATACAAAGTTACTTCTCTGTGGGCAGAAAGTAAAACTATCAACCAAAATATTTTCGTTGATGCTTATAGTATTTTGACAGAAAAATTACAATTCTATACACGAACAATAAATCAAATTCAATGGTATTTTCAAATCATGCACATACATAATTTTATTTTTACTCTTACAATTAAATTACAGCTCGATTAAATTTGTGTTAATCACTTGTTTTCTAAAATCTTGCAAGAATAATAAAATTTAAGTACTGAAACTGCAAGAAACATTTACAACAAAATGAGCTTCAACTTCATCTGTTGTTTTTAAATTTGCTGTTTGTTGTGGGCTGTATCTGCATAAATAAGGAATAATGGATAAGCTGACAGTGATCTCAGGAACATTGTTCCTTGCAGCTGACATGTTTGCAATTGTCAGTCTTGCCATGCCAGATTGGATCATTACAGATGTTGGAGGTACGTATTGTATGGTTTATTCAGACTTATAGATATAAAGGTTTATACTATGAATAAGTTTCATTTTTTTAGGTGACACGAGGCTGGGATTAATGTGGTCGTGTATGACATTGTATAATAGACCTCAGATCTGTTACAAACCTGATTTGAAACCAGAGTGGTGGATGGCCTTGGTTTGCATTTTAGTAGGGTGCATTTTGATAACCACTACAGTCATACTTTTGATAAGTTCTCACTGGGATCGTAATGTTATTCCCTATGCTCGTTGGGTTGGATTCACAGCAAGTAAGGATATACCACACAATTTCATACACCAATTTTCGATAATTAAAAGTCATTATAATAATATTTGTTTATTGTATATTAGTGGTGCTTTTCTGCTTGGCAGCAGTTATATTTCCAATGGGATTCCATATTGATGAAATTGGTGGCCAACCTTACCAGCTACCCAATTCTCATCAAGTAGGCATTTCCTACATTTTGTTTGTATTAGCATTATGGATTACTGTGATTTCCGAGCTGTTTGCTGGTAAAGTCTGTTTACCACATTTTTAGCATCTTCTGACAAATTTTTTTTTCTTCTCTTTGCTGTTAAGTATTTTGTGTATTCCATACATTTATAGAAGAGATATTCCAAGGTTGGAAGAATTTTTGGAAAGATTCAAAATGAAATGAAATTCTAAATTGTTTTCATTCAAAAGTCAGTTATTTTAACTGAATCGTTTCATGATACCAGTTTCTTTTTTATTTTGTATCTGTATCATAATTTGTAATTTTTGTATATATACTAGGTTTAACTTGAAATATCGAATATCAGTACACCAAATATAACCCTGCTTTGTAATTCTACAATTTTTAAATTCTGCACTAATTAAATGCACAAATTTTTGTACCATCATAAGAGTAGCGAATTAGTTTACTCTATAAATAATTACTTATGCCAATGTTGAGTTTTAACAGTATTGTACTGATGGTTGTGACATGTAATTTAATATTTTATAAGACTTGTAATAATTAAGAAATGAGAATCTTTTATAAAAATGTTTTAAAAATTTTATACTACTATAGACACGTTTGATTAAAGCTGTTATCTTCCATTGATGTATGTTAGTAATAAGAAGCAAATAAAACGTATTCTATTAATTGTATATAAAAAAAATAAATAAATAAATAAGTGAAACAAATGTATTTAATTAGTAATATAAAAGCCTATAAACATTTGTGAATAAAGTAAATTATTTATCATAAAAGGAGAACGCGTATAAATGTATATAGAAACTATAATAACTACAATTTATATTTGTATTTTTCACAATTTACATTTACATAACTTAGCAGCTGATTCTCCTTCAATGATATGCATTACTTTTTACTGACATATGTTTATAGGCCCTTATTTATCTTTATTTCACATACCAAAGATTAATTACATCAAACTCATAACGATCGCATTCACTATATATATATAACGATAAGAATATGATACATTAAAAAAGTGTAACGCTTTCTTTTTTCTACAATAATATAATTTTCGATCTGCTAACGCTTAATTCATTTTTGTAAATCGCTTAAATACAAATCTCAAGTTAAATTTAGAAAATATAAAAATGCAAGTTTTCATTTATTTAAAACAAATTGTTAAACTATTTAGTAGGACTTCCGTTGCTGCTAGTTATCTATCGCACTTTAACATTATTTGATTGGTTATTTCCAATAGTATCACATCTTCTATAATATAGTAAATATGGTACTCTGGGTGGTTGAGGATTCAGTACATTTGCCTCAGAGACCCCTTTAAGAGAACTGTCATCATAGCGGACCCAGCCGCCATATCCAACGTGAAAAGCATCGGTTACATAATGACCTTTAGTTGCTTCTTTCCCATCATGGTATGTAACAGCAAACAATTTATATTGCCTTTGTTTTTGACTCAATTTTGTTTTGGCATTTATCGACATTAATTCTGAAAGAATATTAAATTTACAAATTAATACAAAAATATATATATTTTTTTATCATTATAATTTTTGAATAGCCCTTGAAATATGAACTCACTGTTGTCAATCTTAAGATCTATAGGGAATTCCACACTTTTGACAATTTTAGAACAACCATCAGGATTGTAGTCAAACCATTTTAAATGTAATATGAGAATCACTGGCAGTTCCTCTAAAGTAACTTGCTTCCACGCTTCGATTTGTTGTTTCGTTTTACTGCAAGTCATGCCTTCAAGTTGATCCTTTCCAACAAGGATTTCTAGAGCAGTTCTTACGGATTCTGCTTTCTAAAAATATTATTAAACAATTTTACCTCGACTTGAAATAATTAATACAGCATAGCAACATATAAGGTATTAAATATTTTTTGATAATCACCTCAATATCTAGTTGTAAAGTGAAAAATGGTTGAACATAATCAGTTGCTTGTTCTGTGGCTCGAGAAACTCTCGATCTCAACTGGCCTCTAAATATGTCTGATAGAGGAGTACGTCCAAAATCTGTACTTCGCGTGATCGAACCTTTATTTTTAGGGCCCATTACCTAAACAAATATTTTAATATCAAATGAGTTTAACTCCTTAAATAATTATTTTAAGTATTCGAAATGAAACGATATAAGTTATACCTTCCATTCTTCTTCGCCTTGACTATAATTTACGCTGTTATCTATGCATTCTACTGATTTTTGATCATTGTTGTTTGCCAATTTCATCAACTAAAAAAATGGTTTTATGAGACGGTACAACTAATGTGAGCACATTTCAGAAAACAGCAAAAAAAGAGAGACTTACCTCTAACATTTCGTCACTTATTCCATTTAATAGGCACGATAAAAATTCTTCGGCATCTTCTTGCCGACCTTCAACCGAAAATACTCCTGAAGATGAAGTATTTTTCAAAATTGTATATATATACGATGGCTCGAACGGAACTCCACTTTGAATATCTACAACTGCATCTTCGTTTCGTTTTTGAGCCCTATCTTTTCTTGCTAAACGTGCTCCTTCAGACAGGGGCGTAAATTCACGAGCGAATTTGATCCTGCAAATTTACGGGTATGAGCAATACAAATTAAATTATAGCTTTTGAGTTTGCTATAGAAAAATATACCTACATATTGTCAATTAGTGGACTGGGCGAATGTTTAGATGGGTTTCTTGAATGAGGTAAAGCCATTAGTAAATTATAAAAGGGTGGGCAAGCAAGTAAGGCCTGCAGTATACTGTTAATGTAACAGTAATTACTGCGATTCGTCAATCCACGTGGTAGTAGACTAACGGTCTGTTTATCCATTTGATAACCAAGCAAAAATTCTAAACAAAAATAATATTTATTAATTCAAATGCACTCAAACATTGTGATTTTCCTTTTGTCTATTTAATACTCACCTCCCATTCTGTATGTAATTGGATCATCACAATGTACTTGAGGTACTTCGGCATGTAATGGCTTGCGTATTTCCGGTATAACATCATTTTTATGACGTGCATCTTCTGATTTAAGTTGAAAATTCTTTGGTGTTAAATTACTCTTTTCAACTGATAATTGCTCAGTTTGATTGTTTACATTTAAAACATTATTAGGTGCAATATGGGCTATTGGTTTTGTGGTACCTGCCGCGATACTAGCCCAAGATTTGCTTGATGTATTAGCAGGTGAAATGCTTACAGGCACTTCACTTGTCTCTACTGGATTTCTTGCTACTTCTGAAATTGTTGCTACATTTGGTGATTGATTAATTTCTTTGTTTTGAAGCTCGTCATTTGTTGTTTTGGCAGCAACTTTGGAAGTCGTACTTGTAGTTGGTGCTTTTACATGTGAACTAGTTTCATCATATTCTTTATCATTTCCGTTCTGCTTAACTTCTATACTACTTTTAATGTTAACACAAGGAATAACATCATTCTTTTCAACACATTTATAGTTTTCGTTTATCTTCGACACAATATGCTGTTCTATTTTTAAATCAAATTTTTTGTTATTTGAATTGGTAATGGCAATTAGATTATCATCAACTTCATTATTAGACGAATCTACATTACTATTATTTACAATAACTGTTGTAACTATATTTGTTTGGGATGAATTATTTTCATCATCAACTGTTTGATGAATGGAAGGCTTTGACGTATTTACATTTTGCGGTCGCTTTTCATATGATTTATGATTTGTGCTTTGCATGGATTCTCCATTAGTTTGTGGTAATATGCTTTGAGACTGATGACTATATTTTAGGTTTGTTGAAGATTGATGATACGGTATGAAACTAAAGTAAAGATAGCAAATTACAAATGTGCTACTTATGTAGAACATAATTTTTTGTTTTGTAAATGGTTTAGGTCAACTTACTCAACATGATGAGTTTGTTGTGGCATGGTAGGCGAGTGATATATTGCAGTAGAAGAAAAATAAATTGGTTGTCCAGCAACAGGATGTTGTTGCGAAGTAACAGTGGGATCCGAAATGCATACATATGGTGAATATGCCATATTGATTGGATACTGACCATATTCTCCCATGTAGCTAGCTTGCATTTCATTAGTATGATTCATGTTTCGATTATAATTCTTGTTACCCCGTCCACGACCCCGTCTTCCACCATCTCTCATAGGAGGAATTTCTTGACTTTCAGTTGGAGGATACATGTTTGGCGAATAAGCCATTCCTTGCATGTATGGATGTACGTTTGGGTCATTAGTCATATTGTTAATGTACATGTTGGGAGGCCATTCGTGACATACTGGGGTCATCATCTGTTGACTGTATTGAATTGTGGTTGGTACAGTAACAAGGACGGAAGATGAACTGTTTGTCTGAGCTTCATATTTCATTACGTTATTTTCCATTTCTATTGAAACAATATCATATTGTTAAAGTCAACGAAAAATCAGAGGATTTTTAATTAAAATTTTCAAAAAAATAGACCATAATTCAATGTTAAAAGTGGAGTGTCTTACCATACTGTTGCCAGACTTTTGGAACTTCTTCAAGCTCGATTTCTTCTGGAATTACATGGTATTCTTCTTCTCCCCTGTCCCATGGTAGTTTCAAACCTTCTGCAGAAGCATTTGGTTTTAAAATAGCTGTCAACTCATCTCTGCCATTTGCATCTAAATTTGTTAGATCTAGAAACTCAAGCTCGTTCTGAAAAAAAAACAGCAACAATTTCATGGATTTTAATTAAAGATTAAATCTCAATTTGGAAATCTTATTAAATAATTCTTTCTTAAATAGCGACTAAATATCAAATCGATTGAATTAAATTAATCATTAAAAAATCAAAGTTTAAACATTACAAACGCACATCACAACTCTTTTCGTTGTTTAACATTGGTTCATCAGCGACTTTTCTGGCATTCGTTTATTCACTAGGTATACTGCTCTTAGATAGTAGATACCGTCCGTCAACGTTTGTCAAATGGAGCAGCTGAAAATCTCCGCGTGTAACCTCGTTACTGCAGATCTAACCTCTTACGCGCATAACATAACTTTACGTGATGCAGTAGAGTCTATGCTCGCAGACAGAATGAATGAAAAATAATGATTGCAATTCGGAAACAACAACTGGCAAGTTAACAGACCTAAATAATCAACTTTTAGCTAAAAAAAGGCTCTGTAATCTTAACCTCGAAATTGATCACATGATAGAGGCAGCACCCGACATAATATGACCTCATGCTATAATATGTAACCTCGCTACATAGTAAATTCGAAAAAAAATCATTTGTTCTACCTTGTACGAATTGTCCATGCTGTCGGGTTATTAACGTAAGAAAACATCAAATCTGCAGGAGACAAGACAACATGAGGCCGACAACAGACCCGCACGGCTGTACGACCAGCCGTCTTTTTTTTCGGGTCCTCACTCCTCTTGTACTCTAACTTAATTTCCCTCGTTCTTCTTCTTTATATTACGTGAGCTTCTGCAACTTGATTCGAGAACATTGAGGACGGAAAATTTTCCTTCAGGTGTAAAATGCTTGGAATTACTTGAGTTTTCGGAGCCCACGGTCTCGTTGTCGGAACGAACGACACATTTCACAAGGAAACACACATGATATAACCACGGATGGCGTAAACTTCGAAATCTCTCTACTATATAGCGTGGCACGAACACGAGGCGAAAATAACTTGGGGGGGGGGGATGAGAGAGAATAGGACAGCGAACGAGCTTTTATTTGTCCACGACAGAATTGCAGTCTATGGTATTTCGCTCTCGAAAGGAATTAGAGTGATATAACTCTGTCGTAGCCGCCGGCGCTGTACTGCACAGTGCACACTATATAACGTGCTCCGATCTAATTATGGTGCACATCATCTACACTACTTGTTATAAATGTGTATGTGTGTGTGTGTGTGTGTTACAAAAGTGCGCACGGTGACACGATGAATGAGCTAAAGCCAAACCAAGATACAGAAACCTATTAAGATGCGAAGCGCGCTATTTTTCGTGAAATAAGATTTATACTGCTTCTAAAGGTGAGTTCTCAAAAAAACTTAAAGTGCAGTGATCTTTCATAGCCAATCAGATATTTCGAAATTTGCTTAGAATAGTTCTGTATATTTATTTTTAATAATAACGTTATACAAAAATTGTATTTTACATTTTTACAAAACCAAATACATACTCATTGTAACAAAATGAATTGCTTGACACTGTATATTATGAAAATACATAATTATACAAATTGAATATAGATATATTTGCAGCTTTATTTGTACTTATATTAGTTGTAAGAAAATTTCACACGCAGATCTAACACCTTTGCCGGTAAAACTTTACATTGCACTCTTGCAAACAATTCATTTCAAAACAATAATCGCATTCAAAATAATGCACTAACACAATTCACTTTTACGTACTTTAGCAAAGTAGGATTCGTTTGACCAGTATAAAGAATTTTTATTAAATTAATGTGCATTGTCCGTTATTCAATCCTTTCAAAGTGAATTTGAACGATTCTTCCTTATGCAGAAAAAGTTATCGTCCTAATACTTGGCCTTGTCCCCAGCTGTGGCCTCTTGGTACATTTCTAGCAGCTGGTGGAGGTGCTGCTCCAAAACCTCTGATATTACTCCTTTGTGGAAAATAGTACTCCAAAATTGTTGGTGTAGCTAGCAAGTTTGGCCCTCCAAATTCTTGAGGATATTTAAACTTGAGGAAAAAGTAGAGGTGACCACAGAGTATTCCCACAAGTTCTTCTAATCCATCATGGTTAATGATGAAATTGAATCCAAAAAGTACCCATGGCAAGTACATTGCTTTAAATTGGAAACCTGTAAAAGACATATAATTCAATGTCACACTTACAATAAAGCTATGCAAAAGATTCAATAATAAAATAAATATTTATGTACCAAACCAAAAGTGTACAATGGCATCTTTGTTGAGTTGACACCATACATATATGACACTAAGAATCATAGCATTCATCAATATAGAGAAATTGAGCAATAATGCAGCGACGAGACAGCATATCCAATTAAATATCAATAAATAAAAGTAGTCTGCTGGTCTGCCTTCAAAGTCTATTCTTTCCAGTCTTATGGAGTAATTGTACAAAAAGTACAAATTCATGAGTAAATGAAAACTCGTTGGATGATAGAAAAGACTGGTGACTGCTCTCCATATCTCAAAATTATGAATAAACGGATCATACAGTAGAACTAGGTTGATGACATTGATGATACGAAATCTTCCAATCAATGAGAATATTATAGTTAAAGCTAACCAATATCTCGTGAATATTGGTAGACTTTTAAACCAGTCCCCCACGTCAGACATCTTACTGCAAACACGTTCTAATACTTGCACTTATACACAAAAATTTGTAATTATCATGAATGATTTTGCACAATTTTTAGGAGCTATATGTTTCTTCATACACCATTCGTAATTCAAGAAGACTTTTCTCGAATCACGTTGAACTGACTGCAATCTCTGATGGGATTTGTTATTACTTTGCAGACCCGGAAATCGGAATATGTAAATCAACAATTTATCGAATAAACGTGTAGAGTGCGTTTGGCCATACAATCATGTTGTTGTGAAGAATTTCAACTGCAGCTCCGGTGTTTCGGCATTGACGTGGCCCTAGCTCGCCTTGCACAAAATCGCTCCGTCGCTTTTTGCAAACAAGACCTGATGTTTGATTTTCAAAACGTTCAAAAGAAATTTCAACCATGAAACTATAATTCGACTATCTATTTGTTAACATATGAAAAATAAAAGACAATGAAGATTTCAATTTGACTTTTAGCAATGATTTATGGAGCATCGTTAAAAAGAGAAAATAAAGAAACTTGATATTTCACCAGCTCTAGATAAGTATTCCTACAACCTATGAGATGGCGTTGCAGTCAATAGTGCGGTACTCCGGTCAATGAAAATTTCCCAGATAACAACGTGTCGGCACAGAGACGTCCCCGTGACGGCACGACCCAGATAACAGCACGTGCTGTCTCCACCGAGACTTGTTGTGCCGCACGGCGTGCTGTCCGTGTGCCGTCTCTGTGCTATCAAGCGGGGACATCTGGCGGGCGTTTTTTTGCAGAGCATGCTCTTGACGTGCCGCACGTCGTGCTGTCACTGTGCCGTCCAGTTGCTGTCTCGACCTAGGGCGTCTGTACGCGACGGCACAGAGACTGCACAGCGACAGCACGCGTGCCGCGTGCTCAGAATGTTGCATTATTAATAATTATGGACTTTAATTAGTAAAGAGCATACATTTATTACTTTTTTTATTCTCTCCAAACCGAATTACATTTAAACATTATTTTATTACATAATTCTAATTATTAGCGATGATTATTAGGTGCAATTGTGCATCAAATTGTAAGAAGAGTTGTGGCTCAGAGGCTAGAGCTTCGGACTTCTGATCCAAAGATCGTGAGTTCCAGCCCTACACCCGGCAGATTTTTTTTTCTTACATAAAATTTTTTTATACTATATAACAAAATTTATTAATTATTTATGATGTAGATGCTTAGTTATGCGTTCTAACTAATTTTTATTTAGCGTTATTTTTATATGCGATAAAATCGCTCCCCGCCGGTAGCGTTTTCTGCTGGCACAGAGACGGCACAGAGACGGCACGTCGTGCTGTCTCGCCGTGCCGTCACGTGCCGTCTCTGTGCTGCGGCAGCTGGACGTCGCGTGCTGTCGTGGATGCCGCCATCTCGTGCCGTCACGGGGACGTCTCTGTGCCGACACGTTGTTATCTGGGGAGATGGCGGCATCCACGACAGCACGCGACGTCCAGCTGCCGCAGCACAGAGACGGCACGTGACGGCACGGCGAGACAGCACGACGTGCCGTCTCTGTGCCGTCTCTGTGCCAGCAGAAAACGCTACCGGCGGGGAGCGATTTTATCGCATATAAAAATAACGCTAAATAAAAATTAGTTAGAACGCATAACTAAGCATCTACATCATAAATAATTAATAAATTTTGTTATATAGTATAAAAAAATTTTATGTAAGAAAAAAAAATCTGCCGGGTGTAGGGCTGGAACTCACGATCTTTGGATCAGAAGTCCGAAGCTCTAGCCTCTGAGCCACAACTCTTCTTACAATTTGATGCACAATTGCACCTAATAATCATCGCTAATAATTAGAATTATGTAATAAAATAATGTTTAAATGTAATTCGGTTTGGAGAGAATAAAAAAAGTAATAAATGTATGCTCTTTACTAATTAAAGTCCATAATTATTAATAATGCAACATTCTGAGCACGCGGCACGCGTGCTGTCGCTGTGCAGTCTCTGTGCCGTCGCGTACAGACGCCCTAGGTCGAGACAGCAACTGGACGGCACAGTGACAGCACGACGTGCGGCACGTCAAGAGCATGCTCTGCAAAAAAACGCCCGCCAGATGTCCCCGCTTGATAGCACAGAGACGGCACACGGACAGCACGCCGTGCGGCACAACAAGTCTCGGTGGAGACAGCACGTGCTGTTATCTGGGTTTATATCGCGCATATGTGTTTTTATTGGTGGAAACTGGGGGGTGAGCATATATAGCTCTCCGCTCATATACGATATAAACGAGTTTATCGTGTACGTTCCGCGGTGACGATTGCAGTGCCACAGTATGCGAAATGGGTAGTAGTTTGCGCGGGAAATTCAAAAACTGGACAAAAAATTTTTTTAAATGCTGGAAAGAACTTGTTCTAAATGTATAATATTATTTTTAATTATAAAATTAAGGTTACAATGTGAAAAGAAAGTAATTCTGTAGGTAACTTATTTTCAGAACTTTTATTACAAAATACAATTTGGTAATTTCAGATTAGTAATATTTTATACATAGTAACGATAAATTAAACGCTGCCTCTCCAGAATTCCAGCTTGAAAATCTCCCTCTTCGAAAACATGTCTGTCATTATTGGCATGATTTTGTGCTGGAAAGCTAGGACGTATACTGAAAAATAAATATTAACAGAATATCAATTACAATTTTATATCACTTATTTTATTGATTGAAATGTAATCCTAGAAACAAGATTTGCACAAATTACAAGTGCAATGGAAAAGCTGTGTACTGATATCGCTGCTGCATTTATGCAGCTTAGAACAGGTCCACAAGTTGAAAATGCTACCGAAGACTTAGAGATTGACAAAGATATCGAGTATAACACAGCGTATCTAGATCCTGAATATGAATAACTATTATTTTATAATAAGAGATTTTTAAGCTAACATTTTGGAGAAGCAGAGTTTGTATTTCGGTTGTACAAAATTATATTAAAATTGTATTTTGTACAAACTTGTACTCATTTATGAATAAAAGTTCTAAAAAATAATTATTTTCTTTAGGAATTACCTTTATTTTAACATAAGAATATTTAATAACAATGAAATAACTTTATATATTTTATAAAAATTCATTACATTCTTTCTAGCATTTTTTGACTATTTTTTTTGTCCAAATTTTGAATTTCCCGCGCAAACTACTACCCATTTCGCATACTGTGGCACTGCAATCGTCATCGCGGAACGTACACGATAAACTTGTTTATAATCGTATATATGAGCGGAGAGCAACCCCCCTTGTGGAGCAGACGTGATGCGCGGTGCACACATATATCAATCGACGTGTCACAATTTTATCAGTCATTAAAGTGTTGTATTTTTATTTCGCATTTTGTTTCAAAAACAAATACTCCACTGGATTAGAAGCTTCAAACGCTATGAGACTGTTTTTATTGCAAGCATATCTATGAAATAAGTAACAGATTACAGATGCTTGAGTAACAACGACTTTTGTATGCGTGGTTTTAATTAGATAAGGCGAACCCTTATTTATTTACTCATAAATAATAGTCGTATCAATATTTCTAGTTTTACAGAAAAGTATACAGAAACACAGTAACGATGATGGATTATGAAGATGACTTCCTCTTTGAAGAAGACAAAATGTTTGTTATACTAATGTTCTAGTACCTAGCAAATTATTTGTTTTATTTGCTCATTTTTAGTTTATATGTGCCTTTTTTTGCACTATGCACGTGACAATGCCACGGCTCGGTGGTAAAGGTTGATGTGTGTAACTACTCCACTCAACAAACCACTTCAACTGTCAGAGTCGCTTGAAGGAGCAAGTCTAGTTGATATTTCTGTTTGTAAATCCACCGTGCCTTTGGCTCACGTCGAATCGCATCAGTTAAACATGATGGAAGATCGCATGTACGCATTGTTACTTTTAAGTTTATCTAAAACTTAAAAAGATATTTTTCTCTTTGGTCTTTTTTGAATTATTTTTTATTATTGGCTGCTCTGGAATTATTAGTCCAGGTGTAGAACTGGTTTTTCAAGATCAGTCTACCTGCCTATCACAACACCACATTGATCAAATGTAAGTTTCATTTATGCATGAGCTTGTCAAAATCTGAACTAAAACATACTAATAAAATCTGCCCACGCATCACGCATTCATCATCATTTATGCGCTCTGAATGATTTGCTTACTTTTTTTTTAAACACGTAAAATAGTTTAATTTATAGTGTCTGCATGAGTAAGGTATGAAAGGAAAAGTGGATATGGTAAATATTTTTATGTCTTATATATATGCTTATAATCATTTCAATTTTAATATTTGCAATCTCAGTCTCTTTTCCAACTTTCTTTTAACACATAGTCATGAAAACTATGTACAAACATTGAAAAAGTAGAGTTGGTTTCTGTACTTGTTGTTTACATTGACTTCTAAATAATAATACATTGAATTGCATGCGATGACACGCTCATTTACTTACAGATTTTCCAATAATAGATGATATAAAAAATTTAAATCGTATCTGATATGAAATATTTTGTTTTTATAACAGGGGTATGACTATAACTTCTGGAAATGTTGTTATAGAGAAAGATAACAGTAACCTTATTGGAATTAGTATTGGTGGTGGGGCACCACTTTGCCCTTGTCTTTATATCGTTCAAGTTTTTGACAACACTCCAGCTGCACAAGATGGAACACTGGAAGCAGGCGATGAACTTGTTGCAGTTAATGGTGAATGTCTAAAAGGAAAGACTAAAGTGGAAGTAGCAAAAATGATACAAGCTTGTGACACCAAAGTAAGCATTATTTACAACAAACTTCATGCAGATGTACGTCAGGGACGCACTTTAGAGATAGTTTTAAAAAAGGTTTGGAATAATTTAGTTTTATAACAATGAACCAACACGTTAATTTTTCTTTGAAACATTGTGAAATATTGTTTTTATTTAGGTGAAACACAGATTAGTGGAAAGTATGGGCAATACAACAGCAGATGCTTTGGGATTATCTAGAGCAATTCTTTGTAATGATACACTTGTTCAGAGATTAACAGCACTGGAAAGGACTGAAAATCTGTATAAAGGACTTGTATCTCATGCAAAATCGGTTTTACATGCCTTTTTTGATCTCTTCCAAATTTACAAAAGTAAGGAGATATCAGTAAATGTTATTAAAGAAAACTCTTTATAAATCAAACATAACTAATCTTTGTTTTAGTATTTGGAGATGCTTTTGCATCAATGGGTGTTAAAGAACCACAACCTCGAGCCAGTGAAGCATTCACAAAATTTGGTGAAGCACACAGGCAAATGGAAAAATTAGGAATTGACATGCTTAAAACGGTAAAACCAATATTAAGTGATCTTGGGACTTATCTGAACAAAGCAATTCCAGATACAAGAATGACTATTAGTAAATACGCTGATGCAAAATTTGAATATCTCTCATATTGCTTGAAAGTCAAAGAAATGGATGATGAGGAACAGAGTTATCTTGCTATTCAAGAACCATTGTACAGAGTGGAAACGGGAAATTATGAATATCGTTTAGTTTTAAGATGTAGACAAAATGCAAGGACAAAATTTGCAAAATTAAGGTCAGATGTCTTGGTGAAATTGGAACTTCTTGACAACAAACATGTTGAACACGTTGTTACACAACTGCAAAGATTTGCTGCTGGATTAGCAGATTATTATGTGAATATTTCAAAACTTATATCTGAAAATATGCTTTTTCCTGTAGAAATCGATTTATGTCAAAGTGCTTTTCAATACAAACCCTCTGGACAAGTAACAGCTTACGTAGATGAAGAGGAAGAAGAAGAAGGAGCTAGTGGTTTTGATCCAAGTAAAATATTAGACTTTGATGTTGCAGAAGAGGCAATACCAACCAAGACTTGCAATAAAAATGCTAACTCAAGTACAGAAGCTGGGTCAAGTAAAGGTACAGAATCCAAAGGTTTATCAGATCTGAGTGATTTAGTAGATCTAAGTGGATTTTCAGATTTAAATGAGAAATTTGAACAATTACTACTGTTGGATAATAAAAAAATATCAGGAGTCGAGCCATGCATATCCTTAGAAAAGAAAACAAAAAACATAACTAAGACTAAGGATGAAAAAAATGAACCATTGTTATTTCTAGATGACAAGCCTAAAGATACATCTTTGCTAGTTTTGGAATCCAGTGAAAAATCTGAAACTACATCAAAATCAAATGCTTCTGAATCCTTGCTATTTTTAGATACGCTCGACGAGCCATTGATTAACATAGAAACAAATTAATAACTAAGTTTCTTGCATTCCATGTAAATCTTATGTGAGCATGTGTGTTTGATACTATATCTTGTATTTTATCTAAAAGTTTAAAACATTGTATTACATTATCTAAAAATGATCATGTAAATAAATATGTTTATAAATGTTAATTGCTACAATCTTCTTTATTTATTTGCCTTTCACAAGTATCATCCCAATATTTTTGTTGCGATTATAAAAAAAATAATCACGTGATCGATCTAGCAGACGACGCGATTTCAGCGACAATTGTTACGTGAAATCCTATATACCTTTACAAATTTCTTGTAGAACAACAAAGTTCGTGGACGGCATGTGAAAGCTATAATGAAGGAATTTGCCGTAAGATTCGTGCTATGTAGATATAATATAATAGATATAGCTCAAGTTTGAAGATCGTTGATTTTGATGACAAAACAAGTTGGAAAATCACCGCATCCAAGTCGCAGTACCAATCGAAATTCGTCCGAGACCCGAGTAAATGAGAAATTCAAAAAGAAGGACTTATTTCTTTTATTTTCTGAGCTCCGAAAAAGTTTGCGTCCATGGGCAATTCACAAGGTTTGTGTAACATCGCTGAATAACTGCTCCTATAACATGTATGTACCTATAAGATATGGCTGGATAAAAAAAGTGTCAAAAAGAAATTAGAGGTCAATTTGAGCTATAGATAATTTAGGATATATAGTAATAATGTTTGATGCATTTTCACGAGACTGCGCTGAACCGTGTGTAGTGAAATCTGGAAGATGATATATGCGCATGCACGATATGAATTGTCCCTCCCCTCTACTCTTGTAGAGAGCAATTCAGCCCACACTGAGCGGAGGCAGTCGTTTCTCCGCACAATTTTAACCCTTTGACAGAGAGATCTAAAACACATAGTGATTTTCGTGTGATATATTCTGTGCAGTACGAAAAAAGAAGCAGACAGCTATGACGAGTCCCGTGGTGATCGCAGCCACCGCAAGGCATACGGCCACGGTGAGTAAAACACATCTCCAATTAGCGACGATCCGGGTGACTTTTTGGTTATGTTCTCGGTCTGCTACTCTCGAACATCTTTGTTGACTATGATGAGATAAAATTTAAGTCAATTAAGTATTACTTACACAACGCATTCGATGTAGTTTGCATAATGACGGCTTAGGCCGATCGATTATTTTCTGTTTATCTATTTGTGATAATTTTTGCTTAGCTTTATCTTAGATTCATACCTATAGTTTACTTTGAATTTAGAAATTTTCATATAATTTAAGTGGAATATGATATTTCAAAGATTGGCCTTTAAGGAAGAATTCAAAAATAAGCTCCAGATTTTTCTAGAGAATACCTTCTAAAGTAATTTTCTTTGCAGTAATATGTGATTCAAATCATAACATGTTGATCATTAATGATTCAGCAAGTATAGAATAATTAAACCCTATAATGGCCTTTGGATTAGCTCAAGCAAGCCCCATTTGCAAATTGTAGTCCAAACATACGACTTTGATGGTTGTATTGCATGCGTTATTTTTTGTATATAAATATGTATCATTATTATTATAATTTCAGTTAATTTTTTTCCATGGACTCGGTGACACAGGGTAAGAACATTCTACATACCTAGTTTGTCACTAAATATTTTGACTTTACTTTTATACAATTGTCATTTGAAATTTCCAGACATGGATGGGCTAGTTCCTTGGGTTCCTTGAGGGCGCCGCATGTTAAAGTTATTTGTCCAACTGCGTAAGTTTAAAATGTTCTATATTTAGTGATTAACATTATATCACTATCGCATAATCATAAATTGCGTATCCATTTCAGTCCAACAATGCCTGTTACTTTGAACGCAGGATTTAGGATGCCATCCTGGTAAGACATATTTGTTCATTCATGCTTCTGAGTGAGCCTATGCGATACATTTTTCAAACTTTTGTTTTAAATCTAGGTTTGATCTGAGATCATTAGATGCAAGTGGACCAGAAGATGAAGAAGGTATAAGAAGGGCTGCTGAAACTGTACATTCCATGATTGCACAAGAAGTTGCAGCTGGAATTCCTACAGAAAGGATTGTTCTTGGAGGTTTTAGTCAAGGCGGAGCATTAGCTCTCTTTAGTGCTCTTACATTTCCTCAACCATTAGCTGGAGTTGTAGCATTATCAACTTGGCTTCCATTGCATCAAAAATTTCCAGCAGTAAATATACAAACAATTCAAATGTTCTAAATATAATTTAAATGAATTACAAGATCAATTTTTTTGTATTTTAGGAAGCTGTAGGCAATAAAAATATACCTGTTCTACAGTGTCATGGTGACTGTGATCCCATTGTCCCATACAAATGGGGTCAAGCCACTGCAACTTTACTTAAACAATTCATGACTAACACCGAGTTTAAAACTTACCGAGGAGTGATGCATGCATCGTGTGACGAGGTAAGAGTCTTGTCTAAAGTCATTAAATTAGAAATTTCATTTGAGTCAAACTATTAAGGAATATTTCTATTGCAGGAATTGCGCGACATAAAGGATTTTATTGAGAAATTGTTGAAACCTTAATAGAAAAAGTTAAAAAATAAATAATTTAATCGCTTCCCTAATAAATCCAGTCGATTCCAGAACAAGATGATTCCAGAATTATTCTACTTCCAATTTTAGCAAACAATCAAGTTGAGCAACATAGATGAATATTTCATCGACTTAAAAAGATGCGAGCTAGAAATGAGCAGTAAAAGAACTTTCTATTAAAGTGTTTTATCATTGTCCTGCTCTAAAAATCAATTTCCATTAATGTGTATGTTAAAACACACAATTGCTGTTATTAGCAGTAGATAGAAATTAATTTATTTCTAGACAAACTACTTACTGTATTGTAATATTTTGTAATGGCAAAATATTTTTGCATTTCAGGATGAATAATAAGTTACTCTAAATCTTATACATCTTTTTTTGTCAGTTGACTCGCACCAAGGTTCTGAAAAAACAAAACAACTGTTATGGTATAATTTTTGACTTTTATTATTGCGGTCCTCGTTACATCCGTAAGACAATAACATCGTACAATTTTATATTCTACAAGTTAGTTTTGATGAAAAAGATGCTGTGCGTCTACAGCTCGCGCCTGTAACACGATCTAACATGCGCAAAACATTATTATTGGTTAATCGCTGATGCATATTATAAATGTACAAAGCTCACGATCTTGCGCTCTTAAGGTAGGACTAGGATCGTACGTTTTCGTGAGTTGTATATTTCCCAAAAGATATTCTCTCAAACGCTTAAAAATTTACTACAAAAAGGATATTTTGCTCGGTACTTTCTATAAAATTCAATCACAACAATGTTAGCTCATAAACTCTTTTCCTAAAAAATTTCATTCTAAACTCTTTACCCTTTTTTGTTTTCCTAAAATAAGGTCGGCGAGGTGTACATAGTATAATAATCTATAATATAATTGTACAAAAGCTTCTATTCTGTAAAAATGTAAATCAATGTCCAGTCCTTCCCTTATAAGTATCTGATGCGCTCTCTTATTTATTACTCTTACTTTTTTTTCTGCACCTACGGCTAGTGTTATGTTTATTATTATTAACGACGGTCTTTTTGTAAAATTGGCGTTTCAGTTTAACGGACTTGGACTTAAACTCGTTGTGCGAAACGCTTAAGGCGATCGATTAAGTTCTACGGTTTTGGCACTTGGAAAATACATATGAAATTGCACTAGTGGTACAGTACGGGCCACCTGCGCTACGAATTAGCCGATCGCGTTTCTTACATTTATCATGTTTCATTTATCTAGGTTTATTAAATTCATTTTCTAGTCTCCATTTTTTTAAAAGTCTTCAATAACTTGCTTGGGAACATCTCGATAATATTTTCTTTATATAATATATAATGAGTCGTGAATGCGTACATACGTCGTTTACAAAGAACAACAAATCTCCTAATAACAAAAGTAAAGTTCGCTTTGGCAATTCGCTTTCGCGGGGTAAAGCGATGCAAAACTGCGGGTGACGGCGCAGAATTGTACGGATAATCGGACGAATTCGACCAAACGTATAAGGGATATTGCTCTCAAGCAAGTGGAACGTAAAGTGTCAACAATCGAAAACATCATTTAATAATTTAAGGCCATTGTTCATTATTAATTTCTTATTGATTGATAAGTTATCCTTTATCTAGACAGGTAGAAATGCGTCGGAAAAAATAAATGATGTGATTTAGAAAGTTTTCATCGCAAAAATATGCCCAGGATGAATCCCAGACGCGAGTCTCTCTATCTTATAGTATACGTGATCAACTGAAAAAGTTAACGAACGCATGCAATGAATCGCTGACGAGTCTTAAACGAATAGCAAAAATCTCTACTCATTTGCAATTATTATCGTCGACGGTAAGCTCGCGAGTTTATAACTTCTACTTTATGTATATATTTTACATGTGTGTGTATAATATACTGGGTAATAGATATTTCAAAAGAGGGGGAATTCTAAAAAAAGGCAGTGGACTGGGGGGGGGGGGGGGTGGCGACAACGTTCGTTTATTTTTTGGATAGAAAGGGTAGGAATGGAAAAGAAGAAAAGCTGTAGTCGTGGCAGTGTTTAAACTAGGCCAAAATCCGTATGGACAGTGACGTCGCAATTATTGGGTTTCTCGGCAGCAGCCATGTTGACTTCGACGAGGGTGTCGACGCTGTTGAGAGGGCAGCCTTTGAGGATCTTCTGGGCGGCGAGGCTCGTGAATTGCACTTGCATGTCGCTAAGACTAGGATAGGAGTAGAGTTCGGCCCGGCTGGCCGTCTTCTCGAGGTTCGGCTCGGAGCCCTGGGCCGCGGCGCGCTGCTGTTTCGCCGCCTCGTAGGACTTTTCAATGTAGACGTTGTTGAACGAGCCGCCAAAGCCGTCGTAAGACTTGGTAGGCGAGGGCGGGTTCGAGGAGACGTTGTTCTTCGAGCCAGGTCGCAGAAGGTTGCGATAGCTCAACGCGTCTTTGGACAGCGAGAGACTGAGCTTGCGCGAGTTGTTCATCGCGTCGTTGCTCTCTTTGCTCGAGCCGTCGATCAGGTGAGCCTGGCTGTTGTTCAGTCGGTTATTCGTCAGCTTGAGCTTGTTGGACAGCTGGTCCTCCTGGTCCGCGGATAACTTGGGCTTGTTTTCCTTGTCCGATTCGCAGAGCAGCGGCTGCTTGATAGTCTCCTTACTGCTGGCGTAGAGCGAGGACGGTCGCTCGGGTTTGCTCTGCTGCTGCTCGGTCTTCTTATTGCAGACGAACTGCTCCTTCTCCTGCTTCTCCTGTTTCTCCTGCTTCTCTTGCTTCTCGGGCTTGTCGGTCGAGTCTTTCTCCTGGCAGCAGTTCTTGCCCGTGCCGTTCTCGAAGGTGATGACGGAGCGCATGGGCGAGTTGTTTTGGTGCACGTAGATCTTGGTGCCGGGCGAGCCGGAAATGGTCGTCGTGCTCAAGGAGTTCGAGGCGAGAGTGACGCTGCTCTGAACGCTGCTGGTGGCGCGCTGCTCCTGCGAGGGGCTCAGGTTCGTCGAGACCTGCAGGGTGATGGAATTCTGGGCCTCCTGCAGTGGCGTCAGTGCTCCCTGCTGGATGACCTTGAGCGGCGAGGAGTTGGCCGAGAAGCTCGAGGTCTTGAGCGGCGAAGAGGAGGAGGACAGTCGACTGCTGGAGGTCGACTTGCCGCTCGAGTGGCTCGAGTGGTTCGAGGAGGACTTTTGCAGCACCTGCGGCGGAAAGACGATTCGTCAGAAGGCAGAGGATGATAAGACGCGAGGAGGAGGAAATCGAATACGATACCTTGTGCTGCGGCGAGCTGCTGGCGGATTTGCTGCCGCTAGTGGACAGGTCGTGGCTGGGTCTCCTGGACGAGTGTCTGGAGCTCTGGAGTCGGCTGCCAAAGTGGCTGGAGGTCTTGGCGGGGCTGGCGCTGTTGCTGATCTCTCGGTTGATGTTGTTGTTGTTGTTGTTGTTGTTGTTGTTGTTGTTGACCGCTCGGACGGAGCCGGAGCTGCCGCCGCTTCGGCTGGGCGACGAGTTGGCCGAGTTCTTGCCGTTGCTGGGAGGCTGGCCGTTGCTCGAGGGCACGACCGAGGCCCTGGAGGTGCACCTGCTGAGGCTCGAGCACTTGGAGCGCGGCAGGGTCGAGCAGGGCGATCGGTGCCTCCTCGAGCTCCGGGGCGTCGAGTTGGCCAGCAGACTCGAGGAGTCGCCGCTGGGCTGGCGGCGGTGCCTGCGCGGCAGCGTGGCCGAGCGCACCGAGCTCGAGTCGTCCCACACTTGAAAGCTGGCCTGCGACTGGCCCAGACCCTCCGCCATCTGCGCGAGCGAGCGATTCGTTAGATCGACGACGTTGGAAGTGTGTGAGGGAGACAGAGAGTCGGCTACATTTATAAGAAATAGCTTACCGAGGGACTGGCGGCCCTGGTCTGCGTGGCGACGCTGTGAAGATGAACGACCCGGGGATTGAACCACTCGGTCGGCGGATACTGCGCGCTGAACGTGCCCATGAGAGGCGCTCCCTTTCTCCGCGTGCTGCGTCGGAAGAGTCGTGACAGCAGGCCTATTTTTTCTGAAAGTATAGCGGACAAGCCTGGCGTGAGTGCGGGGACGGGTTGAGTTATCGACACTATGCAAGTACGCTATATGTGTGCGAGGGGGAGAAGGGATTGTTGCTGTGATGATGGAGGTTTGACTATATTTCTTTTTTTCTGTGAAAGTGACCGTCACCAGGCGAAAAAGCAGCCGGTGTGCGTTGTGAGCTATACGTATAACGTTATGCGTGCATATGCGTTAATGCGAGAGTGGAAAAGTTAGAATTCGGCAGCAAGAAACCCTTCTCCCTCTGGCGGGACGACTCACTCGTCGGACTGTGGGGTGCACTGTCGGTGCTGGCGTACTCGGCGCTCGAGGAGGTGTCGCTCCTCTCGGGCCTCCTCGGTAGCGACCTCGAACTTCCGCTTCGATGAAGACGCCTGGCCGAACCCCAGAGGCGCAGGGAATGCCTCCTCTCCAGTCGGCCCGGCACTGACCGGCATCGAGCGAACAGGACTTTGTCGTTTGGATTGCCTGCGGAGAGAAAGAGAGAGAGAGAGAGAGGAATGAAATTTCAACCCAACAGCGGGCTCAAACCCATGCCGTAATTAGCGTAACAGCTCACCTCCGCAGATGACATCGGCGAGGTTCGTCTGGACGGCCTGGTGCGTGACGTCGCCGTCCCTGAGCGTGAGCATCTCGCCGTGAACGAGGGCCATGGCCTCGTCGTTGCTCATGAGCATACCGGCCTGAGCTGACCTCCCGGAGGACATCTCGCGGGAGGTCCGCCTGTCACCTGTGCGGCTCGAGTCGCGCCTCAGCCGCCTCGTCTCCGGGGTGACGACGAAGTAGCCCTGGGCCGTGTGGTAGATCTTGCGCTCCTGCATGAGCTTGGCCAGGGCGTCGTAGACGAGCTCGCGGGACGGGCGCTGCATCGCCGGGAAGGCGTTCTTCAGGGCGGAGCGCAACGTGTCGAGAGTGGCGGCTTGCCGCTGCGACGTCAGCTCCAGGATGGCCCAGCACAGGGCCTCGGGCAGCGGCGTGAACTGACCCTGGGCGACCGGCGCGACCAGGCAGTCCTCGATGTCCCCTGCAACGAATCAAGTTTTTATTTTCTGCTTTAGTCTGAAAGAGCTTCTAAAAAAGCTGTGTTCATTCGACTGTAATCATATTCTCGCGTGCGCGCGACATAAAAAAATGCGAAAATTTGCCGCCGCTACGTGCGCTGAATATGCCCACTAACGACTATGGTTATTCATCATCACCTCCTTAGGGGAATTCATATATACTTTATGTAATAACTTCCTCGACACTTTTTGGAGATAAACAATTTCATCGGAGCAAAAGCAGAGCGGTATTATCATTATTATTATTATTATTACTATTATGCAGAACGCGAGGGAGGTGAAAGCCGGCGCGCGTTATATCGATCGACCGCAGCGCAGAGTTTGTATTACACGCGTGCGCGGCTGTAATTAAAGTATGGACGCATGACTGCGAATAAATTTTTTTTCGGCAGTCGCGGCTTAGCCGCACTGCAGCAGTACCGTATAGTATATACTATAGAGGGGAGGGGGGGGGGGTCGGTTATAGATACGCATAGCTGTATGCCTGTACGTTGATGGGAGAGAGAGAGAGAGAGAGAGAGAGAGAGAGAGAGAGAGAGAGAGTCGAGCGCGCGGCAGATGGCCCCTTCGAGAACATGTGCGTGTAGGTATTACGGCAGCGGAGACGGATTTTATTGGATGATGTATCTTATAGCGAGAGCTGCGACATCTTTTATTGCAGCGAAGTAAAAGCACGACAACTGTGTTTAAAAAAACAATCGGATATAAGCGAGTACATGGAAATGCCTCTAAATCATTGTGTGCATTCTTCGCGCTCATTTGCGAATTCAAGCGAATTCAAGCGAATTTCGCATAGATTATGCTTCACCGCGCGTCAAGCGTGAAATTTACCGTGATTTGTGTATAAGAGAATTCAACCGATGGAAAGTATAATAGCAAAATTTATTGGCGATTAGCACACTTTTCGGTGAAAATTTCAGACTGCAACTCCGCGCGAAGGAAGGAAAAGCACGTATAATATGATTGAATTTTCCTACACCGTATATACAGTCTCGGTCAACGAACGGGTCTTCCCCCGAAAATTCTTCCACCCAAGGACGTCCACCCTCGTCTCCCTGTTATATATTTATATACGCCTCTCCCCCTTTTAATCTCGTCGACTGCGATGCTCATGACGTCCGACCGCATATGGATCTCTCGACCTTCGGGCCTATCCCTTTCATTGCTCGTATATTATAATCCCTTCGGTACACAAGCGCAGCGCTTTTTTCGCTATACTGCGAGGGGGGAGATTACTGCACTCGGCGCTCGGAAACGCGATTATATTTCAGCTTTCAGCAATTCGCCGAAGCTTTCCAGGTCACTGTAATAATAATAATACACGTACGTACACGAGAGAAATGTTTAAAAACACACGCACATATAACTCTTTAAGCGCGAGCTGCAGCTGCCAAGAGCGTGAAGAAGAAGACTCTAGCTGGCTATACATATACAAGAAAAGAAGGAGCTGGGCATAGACCGCAGCAGGTATGCGGCGAGCGCAAGTCGTAACTCAAAGCGCTACAACCGATAAATACTTCCAAGCCCAACTGGCCCAAAGAAGGTCGTCGTCTGCGTACTATTTCCTATTCATTGCGTGCGGCGTTATGCCTCGGCTATAGCTATGCGTAAGTCGTATTTCACGGCAGCGCACTTTTCGCCAGCAGCAGACTCGTCTCGCGCGCGAGACGCGAGAATGCACCGAGGAGGGACAGCAGACTATTCTCAACCAAGCGCGAATCACATATAGGCACGTCCACCCTCATAAATATAGACTATATACATAATACGCAATTATGTATCGGGACGAGTGGGATCACTGCAGGCTAGTTTGGAGCTTCGAGCGTGCGAAAAAGCGCGAGATCGGGGAGGAGGATACGCTCGTAAAGCCGTATAGCGAGCGCGCACCTGTCTCTCTCTCTCTCTCTCTCTCTCTTTCTCTCTCTCTCTCTCTCTCTCTCGCGCGCGCGCGCTTCCTTTTTAAGGGGGTGCAGGAATGCGCGGCTGATTTATACCTGCCGCCAAATAAATGTAAAGAATCGCGCCTAGGCTTCTTTGTTACAGCAGCAGCAGCGGCAGCGAAGAAATCGACGGAGAAATCGTTATTTTCACGCGCGAACGCACTTTCTACGTCCGATTCGTAAATTATGCGTCCGTCATTCGATCGACGGTTCTTTATTATGCACGTATAGAGCTAGTCGCGCGCTGACTTTGAAATAACGCGGCATCACTCGGCCGACCGCACCAAGTATAAGACATTTGTCCGTTCAGTGACTTACGGCATCGATGCGTTCTCCCGATCCTGCCAATCTTGTCGGCCGCGGACATATGCTGTGTATTCGAATATTTCTAATTGAACTAATACGCACATTTGCACACACCGAGCCGTTATGGAGACGCGTCTCTCTCCGCGCAAAGTTCGAGTGCTCCTTATTCCAACGATTTTCCCAAACAATTCCGCTTAAACATATATATAGCTGCACATTATACACAGAGAGTCGCGCGCGTTATCTGCCGGCGATCTCGGAGTAGCCGCGAGCGCGAGAGATGGTGATCTCGCTCTGAAACACACTCTGTCGTGCGCCAACATACATCGGATCGCATTATGCGCGCGCGCGCGGGCCGAGAGTTTGTGCTTCTCTTTTGTCGGCGAGCGTCGCTATTAGGCGTTCCGAAAAATGAGAGCTGCACGCGCCGCAGGGAAATTGCTCGCGCTCTCTCGCTGTAGCGAGAAAGTGTGCAATGAAATGTGTCGTAATGCACATCATCTCCGCTCTGTGTACTCTCTTTCCCGCACTTGCTTTTTTATGTCATTACTCGGCTGTTTTTCTTTTCGAGAGCTTAATTCCATAGCATTTCCTCCGCGCGTGTCGCGCAACGATTATAGATCCGCAGTCGTCGCTTTTCCAGGTACGCTACTGCGTATACGAAATATAATATGGAACACGCAATCCGGGGACGTTGCGTAAAGAGAGAGAAAGAGAGAGAAAGAGAGAGAAAGAGAGAGAAAGAGAGAGAGGGAGAGTGATTATCTCGTTGCTAAACAATCGGCGTTTATACACAAAATCACGAGTGAGCTGAGGACGGCGGTATATAGGTGCGAGAATCAGCTCTCACGCTGATACTTGGCTTATAGGCGCAAGTCTCGTTTATACTCTTGCACCGGATGATCCCAAGCGAGCCTCTCCGACACGATCGAAGCGTCCGATAATACATACTGCGCACATGCAGTCTGCACCGCACCGCCGACGAACTGCTGCTACTTGGTCGATCGGCCTTTCTGCTGCAAGTCTCTGCGGCATAAGCTGCTATATCGCTCGGCTCAATCTTCGTTCTTTTTTTATTTTAACGCCGCGCGATGCCGTCCAATCCAAAACTGACGAAAATAAGTACACCGCGCGAGGCGTGAATTAGCCGCGCGTAATTTCTTAATTTCCTCATAATCGTTAATTAGTCGACGCGAGCGCGCGCGAGAGAGATCGTTTTCGCGTTGATTCTAATTACGAGCAGTGCAGTCCATATATCGGACTATCATTTACCGGCTGTCCGTGTGCGGGGAAACTTTCATCGACGCGCGAGCTACATATTACGAGCGTTCTATCGCTCACCGCCGGCGCACGGGTAAAAGTATATCGCGAGCGAGCGAGAAGTCGATTTTACGAGGCGCGACACACTACTCGTTCAATTCAATCAAGCGACTTTAATATCTTTCGCGCGCGGACAAAAGTATGTATGCCTACACGAATATCCATCGAGGCTTACGCAATCTTCGATCGCGATTGTGCACGTGTACAGCTGGTCTTCCCGTGTAGTTCGAGTTCCGCGAGCCTGCAGCCTATATAGGAGCGGCTAGACACCTGCCTCCTGATACAGGACTATTATTAGCCGGCCTCTATGCAGCTTCGGGCTTTCTATCATTCGCTGGCTTATATATTTTTATATCGTATGTCAGCGCTGCTACGCCTACGCTGCTGCTGCTGCTGCTGCTGCCGATGCCGGTTTTCCGCGGTGAGAGGTAAAAGGCTGCACATTCGCCCACGCTAATTTCGAGAGAGTGAGAGAGCTGTTAGCTGCGCATTTTCGCAATGCGCATGTGTATGTACACATACACGTATAGGAAGAAGGGGGACCCATATAAATTTTGCAGCAGCCGTTTATCGGCTGCATTAGGATAAGCCGCAGCGCATAATTTACCCAATTTAATACACGCGTGCCAATTGTGTGTGTGTGTGTGTGTGTGTGTGTGTGTGTACGCGCGTTACATAAGCGAGGAGCGGAGAAAAACTTGACGACACTGCTGAAGGCGTGGCTTTGCTGGCGCTGATACTGTGCAAAGTGCGAAATCGATTGCTCGGCTGATAGAGATTATATACACACGGTATATGCTTGAAAAGAAGCGGCGAGAAAGAGAGATTCGTATTGGGAAAAAATATGGCACGAGGTTGCCTTTAAGTAGATAATGGCAGTGTTTGGTCAGCCCGGCGCCGCGGCGCCGCGGCGCGCACGTCAGTCAGAGAGGCAGATTTATCACCGACAAGCTTTTAGCATTAAACGCGCGAGTGAGGATGATTATTACAAAGCCATCGCCGAGATAGACCAGACAAATAATATGCTATACTCTCGAGAGCTTGTGAAACGCAGCCAAGCTACATCGCACAGGTATATACAGTAGCCTACAGAATTATGTATTAATCGATATGAGAGGAGAGCAGACACAGAGAGCTGTATCTACACATGTATGAGAGCGAGGGGAAGCTATAGAGTGTACAACGTACACAGTATATATCGGCTGCGCACTTGTATGCGGCGCGTGTATTTCGCGTTGTCGCAAGTGCCGCCTAGAGAGAGAGAGAGAGAGAGAGAGAGAGAGAGAGAGAGTCAATTATATCCGACGAGCTCGCTCGGCTAACGAGACTTCCGCTGGAAATGGTAGTATGCAGCGCAGAGTGTGTGTTGTGCTGTGCTCGTGTGTCGAAAGAGGCGGCGAACAATGAGACTCTCTTCGGGAAATCGCTGCCGAGAGATTTCTGTCCTTCCTCTTCCTCCTCCTCCTGTAGCAGCGGCTTATTACGGGCTTTTCAAAGTGAATTAGCCATCTCTTTTGTTCAAGCGTGTATGTTAAAACTCGGCAAAAGTATGTGTAACTTCGATGTTTACACACACACGTTCGCGCGTAACATTGCGTAAAAGAGGCGCTGCGCGGTGAGAGTTAAGTTCCGATTTGAAATCTTGCAGCGAAAGACCAGCTTAATTCCCGCATTCTTTGTCTCGATGTGTGTTACGCACACAATACGGAGCTCAACGCGTGTCCCGCTCATTTTTCGCTTTACGCGCACACGCTGCACTGCAGCAGAGATAAAACGCTTGCATCATCGCGCGCACAAGGACTCGCGTAGGCACATTGCTGCCTGCTCTTTTTCACTCAGCTGCCCCTCGTGTCACTTTGACTTTTAAGAGCGCAAAAAGTCGCGCGCGTGAGACATAATATTTATGCGGCGATATATGCGCGTGGGCACATGCAGCGGCGTTATCTGTCCGCTGCTCCCACTTGTCAACGTCGTCTCGACGCGCGCGCGCGCGCGCATACTTGGAGCTCTATATACTCAAACCCGCTCTGAGATCGATCCTTCCTCTTTCATAATTAAATTCGCGCGTTGATTTTCGCTGTAGCGGCGCTAAAGAAGCGGGAGCTAAATGCAGCCAATTGCAGGCTTTATGCATCTTCTTCTCCCTCTTCTTCTCCCTCTTCTTCTCCCTCTTCTTCTCGCGCAGCTTTACGACTCGATAATACTCGGAGAAAGTACAGAGCGTAAAGCGCGACTGGTTATATCGGACGAGATGATCCCGCGTCGGCGTCGTCCATTTTCCAATTGCAATGACCGACAGCTCGCGTTCCCGCGAAAAGCACCGCAATGGCGGCGCAGGCGCGTATGTACGTACCTCATTGTGCCGAGAGATCTTGAAAAGCATCTCGCTGCAGCTATACGGAGAGTGCGCTATACCTATACTTAACGCTGCAGCTCGCGATAAGAAAGCAGAGCGCATACACACGCGCCGGCTCCCGACAATGAGCTGCGAAATTTCGCAAACGGTACAACGCGCGCGCGCTACTTCCTTATTACACGCGGTGCCGGCTTTATCATCGTTGTACCATACCGCATGGCTAAAACGGAGAGGAAAAAAAGTGTGCGAAAAGGCCTGCGTTTGGGGGACACATTTTCAGCGGCGGCACAGGCGGCTTGTGACTTGGCTGCAATCGGATCCGGCGATGGCGCCGTCGAGAGAGTGAGAGAGCGAGCTCCGATGGCGCGAAGCAACAAAGCTCTCCGCCGGAGAGTCGAGACCTAGTTACTGTCCTATCGCGACGATCTTCCTATTATATCGCAGCCGCCGCCGCCGCCGGGAGCTCGAGCTCGAGCGCTGAGAACACACTGCAGCTTCTCTTGTCTCCGAGCGAGCGATGCTTACTATTATCCGGAGCGTCGATCGGCTCTATTGCACCTTGATTCTTCGTCTTCTTCTTCGGCGACGATTTTGCGTCGAAGTGAATGGGACGCTGCAGTACTCGACGTGTATCGCGACGAAAGCGCGCAAGAAGATCGGTATTGTGCGCTTGTACACGTGGCCGCTATGCTGAATTGACATCGCGACGACGAGAGATAACCGATCTCTCAACGAGATGGAATCGGTGTGCGCGCGCGGGCTATCTCATCTATGCTCGTCTCTGTTGAAATCTCTTATTTCACTTCTCAGTGGGAATATATACTCCTTATATGCTCCCATGTGTATTGGGACAGCGCGGGGCAAAAAGTTATAACAGTGTCCTGTAATTGCGCGGGAGTCTTATCCAAACGTCTTATTAGCCACGATATCGTTTAGTATTTTCTGTCAAGATGCATCAGTTGCAAACATTTATGGGCGCTGGCATTGTGGTCTATGACGAAACCGAACCTACTATGTACCCGCACACAGCTTCTCTTATAATGCTCTCGTTTGTACGCACGTAATACACTGGGGATATTGCGGCCCATTAGCTGCAATCGACTTCCAATCATCAACTCAACCATACCCGATGCATGTGTTGTACGCCTTATAGTTATATATGATTGTTTGGATTACGCTGCCGCGCGAGCGCGTATGCACTTTTAGATTGATGAGGAGTATAAGCAAAGCGATAAATTAGCCGAGGCCGCCGCGCCGGGCGAGTGAAGAATCGCCGCAGAAGAAAGTTATAAAGGATTCGTCTAATTCATTATATAGCCGAGCGGGAGAGGCGTTGCGCAATTACGCGATTCGAGAGCACGCACACACGTATATACACGTAGGCGCGAGCTAGAATCTACTAAAGCGTACTTTTAAGAGCCCTCTCGAAACGGAGAAAGTGCACATCGTTAATCATCATTCCTTATACAATGATAATGAATATCCGATGCTCGTGTGTGTGTGTGTGTGTGTGTGTGTGTGTGTGTTGTGTGCTTTCGAGACGGGAACGTTTTTCTCCGAATAAAAGGTGGACCGGAAGCAGAACTGTTGCTGCTGCTGCGCGCAAGGGCCGCGTGCGTGTATCATGTATTATAATCAGTTATACGTGAGAAAAACCGGGCGTGTTTTTGAGAAACCGCGCGCGTACGTTTATGTCCGGCCATCAAGTCGAATGCGTTTGCGCGCAAAGCTCGCGCACGCTCGCTTATCGCCCATCAATCTCTCGACGCGCGCGGAGCACTTTGTCATGCTTTCTTGACATTAGCCTATATGGGTACCTACACGCGGATATAGAGGCCATATGGTATAGATCGCAAGTTTGGATATACAACGGCTTGCTTTCGTTTATCGCGATACGAGTGCAGGGTGATATACTGAAACGAGCAAATTATTCCTCTGCTGCTTATCGCGGCCGTAAGGAGGAATCGACGATCGATCGTGTCGCGTGCCGGGCTGCTACCGATGCCGACACGCCTTCGGACAATAATTACGGATAACGCGTCTCAGACGAGAGCTGTCTTCGAGCGAGAGTCGCTGCTGCTCTTTCTTTCCCTCTCCGCGCTCTCGACTATACTCGGTATAATCCACTGGTATAAGGTATATACCACAGGCGCCGAGAAAGTTGCCCGCGTATATATAAAGAGACTTAATGGGCCGCTCGCTTGAGCACCGGTTATGTGTGTGGATATACGTGTATACGGAGCTCCCTGTATCTGTCACTTTGCGGCGCTCGGCGTAGATCCCGTTTTTCAAAATATATACTCTGTATTGCATGTGTGTGATACAACGCCTCTAATGACACGTGTGTGCAGCAAGACACACTGGTATAGTCGTAAACTGTTTGCTTTTGATAATTAGCCTCTGTACTCGGCGCAGGCATTTCTCTCCTGTAATAATCGTACAAGTTGGCCTTCCGAAATTTAAAAAACTCGATGCTGGCCGCTCTCGCATCATTTACGGCTATTGGATTACGGATCCGCGCAGGTATAAAGCCGCGGCATCCAGGTATATTTTTAGCGAGACGACGCCGTCGGATTCCATCGAGAGACGGTCCCCACGTGCGCGAACGTGTGCTAATCCAGCATATACAGCGCTCGTTTATCGGAGTGTCGTCTCTTGCGATTCTTTCGGCAAACTGGTTCGCAGCTTGCTCGGCCTATACGTATATAGGTATATACATCACCGAAGAGGCTGTGAGCGAGGACGAATTCCGAGATAAAAGATACTCCGCTGCACCGGGTTATTCTGAAATCTGAGGCTTGTATGCTCTTGACTATTTGCTCCCAAGTCATATACGTGTGTAGAGAATATAACCGTCTCTTCTACACGCTACAGATATTTAATCCTATACATTATGCTCGCGGGACAGCGCGCAGTGTGTCTCTTTGCGCAAGCCCGGCGAGGACAGCGAAATGCACTTGGAAAGTCTTCGCGGTGGCGCTCTCGGAATACCTCTAGAGATTTTGCGCGAAATAGCCTTCAAATATTGACCGAAACGCAGCCGCGTGCACTTGTTTGACTTTAGACCGCGCAACGGTGCAGGCGGCCTCGAGACAGAGCAGTTGTGTTGCCTTTTCTCCGCATAATGAAGCGACGAGTCGCAGTAGAACATATCACACACACACACACACACACACACACACTTTGCATCCATCCGCTTGCCGCGATTTCGAAAAAAGGGAGTCACGTCGCTCCGCGCGCGCGGCAATTGAAACGAAACGCGAAACTCAATTAATTTCCCGGTTTGCGCGTGCAACCCGGTAATTTACGTGATTCATCGTCGTCATTAGGGAAAATCGTTCTCGCTCTCGCGCGCCGCCGCCGCCGCCGCCGCCGGAGAGAAGAAAAAGCTCTGCGCAGCTTGCGCTAGTCTCGCGGCGGCTCGCTGCACAGTGTCGCAATATTATTATGCACGATTCCTCGCGCGAGCGCTGAGAAGATGATGCGGGATGTAATATACCTGCTGATGCTGCATCAGTCTCTCAGCTCGCGCTCGGCAAATTAGAAAAGTGAATGTTGAGCATACAAGTATAGCATTGTACGCCGCGCGCATGTTGAGCGAGAGATGGTCCACTTCCCATGCGCGGCTTTGAAAAAACCCCGCTGTGTGTGTGTATATACATATATGCAGATCACGACAGCGCGAGGACTCTCCTCTTCTTTTTCCTCTTTTTTTGCTCGCGTCGTCCTCGCTCTCACTCTGGCGGAGCGAGATTGGCTATTTCGCATTACAACGTGCGGTATGCATACAAGTGTATAAGGTTTCAGCTCTCCCTTTCGATTTTTCAAATCCCGAGGTATAAACGAGCAACGAGAGACAAACAAACTTTCACGCTATCTCCCGGCCGCTTTCGTAACGCGCGCTCGCCCTTTCATCGCGCGCTGCAATAAGGGCGCGAGATTCGAGAAAGTTTTTTCACATAACCGCGCGAGCGCGCGGATTCGGTGACCTAACGTCATTATCTTGAATTTTGATGTAAAACTGCGCGGCGGATCAATAGCACTCGGTGCAATTCGGGCGCAATTAAAGAAAAATATCCTTCCTCACCGGCTCATGCGCAGGACCGAAATAACAAAACAAAAGCCGGGCGAGGAGACACACACAGAGAGCAGGTAGAAAGCGCAAGCTGCGTAACGAAGTGTGATGCAAGTGCGCCGCTCGATTTGTTGCTTATTTTGCCAAGCCTCTGCTCCTCAACAATATAAATGCGACGTACGCGCGCGCGAGAGCTTGTAAAAGAAGATCTTTCGCGGCGATTCGCTCGGTGTATGATGGGATGAAGTGAAAGCGCGTTACACTTCGCTTTTCGAATTTCGCCGGTCCCCCGCAGCAATAACTAATTCAATTTGAGAAAATCGACGACGATTCGCGCCTAATCGAGAGGATTTCTGCCAACTATTGCCGCTATTGCGCGGCGAGCTGCAGCTATCCTCTCTTCGCTACACACGCTGGGCGTGCCCGGGGGAGGTCTGCGGAATTAATTTATGCTCCTGAGCAATTATATCCCCTGTGTATACTGTATATACGTAGACGGGCGCAGCAACGGCAGCTAGACGGGAAATCTCTTTCTAATAACGACGTTGCGCCTGGGATATAGCTAGCTAGCTAATATACTCGCCATCGTCGGAGCTGATAGCATCGCGCGAGTTGATTAGCGTCATCGGCACTTGATAAATAAGCCGTGAATTTGACCAAGGATGCATATCCCGTTAGAGAGAGAGAGAGAGAGCGCGCGGTATATGCATTATAAAATCGGCTGCTCTGCTTTTTCGCGCTTATCAGCGGGCTAACAAGCTGCGCGCGCAGCGAGCTTCCAGTAATGGAAACTGATAAGCCATAATTGGATATCCGAAATCTCGGAATCCAGTCCCAGTGCATCGGTGCACACGGTGCAGATCCGCGGGAGCGGCGAAGAGAGAAAAATATATATAAGTTCGTGTCGCCCGGAAGAGCCGCCGCACGGAAAGAGAAAGAAAGAGAGAGAGGGAGAGAGAGAGAGAGATTAGCTCTCGATATCGAATGGCCAGTACATGCGAGTGGTAGATACGCGTATACTGTACGTATTCCACACGAGTCTCCGCAGTGAGAGAGCCCGCGCTCGCGAGAAAATAAGGTCCCTCGACCGCCGCCGAGTCATAATACTCGTCCGTGATGCAGAAGGAGAGCGTGAGAGTCGTCGCTGGCTCGTATCGCGCGCGCGGCCATTTGCATCACACCTTCGTACAGGCTGCAGTATAGAGCCGCCGCTCCGGGCAAAATCGCGGAGTGAATAGATATGAGGGACGTTTTTTCCCCGATTTCGTCGCTCTTCACTCGCGCTTTATTACACCTAACACAGCGCGGCAGTGCGCGTTGTTTCGCTGTGAAAAAGACCGCCTCGAGCTTGACGCTGTTCGACATATGACTTAGGCGGCGCTTGGCAAATTAAAGCGCAGCGCTATCGATCGCGCGCGGCGGGGGAGAGGCTCTCTCTCAAAGTACAATATAAAGTTGCGTCACCTGAGCTCCGCAGCAGCTCCGTGTATATGCTCTCGTGGCAGGCGTGAGAGTAGGCTGACCTTTTCCGCGCGGCGCGAGATATCTCGCAGAACGGGTGGAACTTTGGCCCCGGGCCATCGAAAGTTGCGCGCGGCGGATATATCTTTCGCCGTGCCACGGACTCTCTCGATCTATATAACAGTCGTATAAGGCAAGGCAAGGCGAGAGCAAGCTCCTCTGTCTGTGCTCGTGGATTACACGGGCCGCGCGTAATTGCTCGTGAAACGCGCTCTTTTGGCCAATTATACATGCGCGCACAAACGCGGCGGTATACCGAAGGATGCGATGTGCTTTCCATTATGCCCTCTGCGTTGCGCAGCTAGGAGCGACTCTATTATGCTGTACGTTATTGCTCCTGCTGCACACATCCTAGCTCATTTTTCGCGTTTAAATACGCTACGATTTATGCGACGGCCGTACAATTGAAAAATGTCGCTTCCGCGACTGCTCCGCAGTATTCGCGAGACATGATTAGTGCGAATGCGGCGTACATTGTGCGCGATTTATAGGAAGGAAATGTACAACGTATTAGTATGAGCTCTGCAACCGCCCCCGCGAAATTCCTTTAGCGACTTCAACGTGGAGGGACATCAGTTGTATTTTGACTAGGATTTCGCGTACCAGAGCAGTTTCTCCATAATAGCAAGCTAAGCTACTCATCCGTCCGGAATAATGAACGATCATATTCCCGGCATATCGCGAGTCGCCCTATCCGCCAGTGTGTCGAGCGAGCCCTAATATATACACGCGCGACGAGCTGATACGGCTGTCTATACGCTCTATTGGCTTCGATGCACGACAACGTCTCTATTAAGAGGCGAGTGCGCGCACGTGTCGCTCGCGAAAGTTACGACGAATTTATAAGCTTCCGACTGACACGTTAATTAATTCGTCCATCATCTCGTTGAATTTATGCATTTTTATAGGTACACGGGATTGTTCTACCCACGCATAATTCTTTCCGAACCGATCATCAACGCGAGAGTAAAGTAAATTCTAAATAAATCTAATCGAAAACAGCAACGCTAACGTTAATCGCGCGCAGAGAAAGAGTATTGTGTAACGATAAATGCATCATCAGCGAGTAACTGTACACGCGTTATCCGCGCGTAATTCATTAATCTAATAACAGCCGGCTGATTAGGTGCGCGTGCGCGCCGTTGTATAATTGCGATTTACGAGGATTATTAGATTATCATCGAACGGTTAGCGTTGATTACAGCCGTGTGTATGAATATGTATACACCAATCAATAACGACGAGCGAACGAAACGGAATCCCCGACTCTCATCGTCAGGTGTCCGTCTGGCTCTCGACACAGTGCACACACGTGCATCAGCCCGTATTCATATCTCGAAAAGGCGAAGCGAAGCATAACGCGATATGCAACGCCGGGTATACAATTATATCTGGGTTAGCCAATGCGCACAATAAGGAAAGCCGAGAGCGAGCCGTGCGACAATATAACGACGACCTTGTCTTACGTAAGGGAAAAATAATAGCCTTTATAATTGGATCGGCGCGCTGCGCGCGCTCTTTCTCTCGACGGTGTGGGTATATGCCTATACAGTGCAATATATGCGCTCTCGGAATTATTATTTCGAAAGCTCGAGTCGTGTGTATGTATACGTCTGCAGGTTGATGGGAGAGAAATTGTCATTTCTTCCTCCTCGCCATAGGCATCAGCAGCCATACGTACTCTCTCGAATTAAAGTTATCGCGCTGCATTATTGTACTGCACCGACGACAGCGCGGATGCACGTGTGTGCATAACGGTGAAACTCGACGTACTTGGACGATGCGCCTTCGTCATCTCCTCATCGACGTATTACGAAATGTTAAGTACTGTGCGCACATACGTGTACCGCTTTTCTTCGGATTGCGTTTGCGAACCGCGTCCGCACGATCTGCATATCCGCGCCGGGGGGAGAAAGCGAATGGAGAATAATGAAGGTGTACGCGTTAGCATTAAGAATCGGGCCCCGCTTCCAGCGATCAATAGAGATGACGGCTGCGTTACGCTCTCGCGCAAATAACGATCAATCGCCACCATGTGAATATAGTCGTGGGATGGGCTTGGAAAAGCTCGAGAAAAAAGTACGCTCGAGAGAGGGAGATTCCAGGAAGGAGTTGGGGTAACAAGGCTTCGCTGCAGCGCAGCAGCAGCGACTGCATTCCCGGAGCATTAGCATAAATGCCGAGGATGCAGACGCGGCACGCGAAGCCCCTTTGGCTCGAGATGCCTGCCCGATAGCCGACGGCGATAAGAGCCTATAGCTCGTGCGCAGTGTGTGTGTGTGTGTGTGTGTGTGTGTGTGTGTGTGTGCTTGCGCGGCCGCTTTTGTCGCTCGCGCATTATAACATAGTGCCGACTTACCGAGACAACTGATAATGTGATCCGCAGGGGGTCGCAAGACGTTGCGCGCCCAGGCTGCTCTTAAGACCTCAAGGGCGCAGGGCGGACCGCTGACCATGAGAATTCCGGGGGCCACGTGGCCCTTGTACCTCAGCTGTCGAGTAGCGTCGACCAAGGCGACGTTCCACCAGCATCGGGAGTTGGCTTCGAGGAAACCCTGCAATTCAGAAATAGGCACATAAATGTCATAATCCTATAGCTCTGTACTGTTGTGTGCATCGCTGTAAATAATAACACGAAATGTACCCCGTTGCGATGGATTTTTCGCGAGGAAAAAGGTGGCAACCCCGAGCCCGTATTTACGGCCAGAACTGCCGATAGGAAATATCGCTGAATCTCCCGCGGTGAAATATACGTAGCGTTGAGTGCTCATCTCGACAAACGGCCGACTATGCGGTCGCGCACTTTTATGCTCCAGAGTTAGAGGGAGCGATGTATAAATCGTCGCGACGACGCGTCGAATGGAGGAGGGAAAGGGCCGCGTCTCGGTCTTATATACATTATATAGATTTCCCCTTTCCACGCGGGATTGGCCTAAAAGATGCGGGAATATAGGAAAGCGCTTTCTCCTTCGAATGGATTTTTTAATACGCAGCGTCGTCTTGGAGCGATAAGGGCGCGTAAATTATCGAGCGTCTAGCTCTCATTACGCTGCAGTTACATACATCAGAGACTCTATTGCGGCTGTACACTTATATACACGCACACACAACAAAAAGAGCGCAGTAGTACACGGGAGTCTCGCACAGGAAATAGAGAGATAGAGACAGACCACCTCGCGGCGAATAAAGCTGTTGAGGCGTTTGATCAAGTGGAAGCGACGACGGTAAAAGTTAGACATCCAGACCGATCTCGCCGCGGCGATTTAGATAGATTTCTCTCTATCTCTCTTTTATACTCTCGGCTGCGCTTCCATCCATCTGCGGCGTGAAAAATGATGTTTTCGAGCGGCAGACGCTAAAGAGCGCTCGAGGATAATTCATATCGGCTCGTCCCTTTTTCTCGGCCGCGCATAAACGCCTGCGTATAGAGAGGAGGAGGAGAGCGTATTGTGTTGTCGCGCGCAGGTCTGCAGTGCTACTGACGGGACATTTCTCATTCGCAGAAACGCCTGCAAACTATGCCCGCACGAGAGAGCCTCACCCGTATATATAAGTATATAACTGTGCTTTTTCGTCCTTTGACTTTTTTGCCACAGCCTCTCCTCTATATATAGTATATACCAGGACGTGCCGAGGAACCGAAATGCCGGCGGTGCTGACTTCAGACCGATCGATATGGCTCGTCGTCCTGTGCCACGTGGAGAATTTTCGCGCAGACACGCGCGACGCCGGTCCCAGCAGCCCTTTTCCACAATGGCGGCTCTGACGGCTATAGATTTCCTGTCTCTCTGTGTGCGCTGCTGTGTAGACGTCAGATATGTGCATAGTATACACGGGCTGCCTTAAAAATAGATTGTCGGGACGGTGTAATGTGGTGTCAATAATCCATACGTCCAGAGCTGATCCGCTACTGGTGCTAATATCCTCCGCTACATAACAAACGAGGGAAATTTTTCGATTACACGCGCATACGGGATTTATCCGTATTTACACGTCGTAAAAGGAGTTGGAAGAGTTGTCGCGCTTTCTCCAATAACCGCGACCTCCTAGGCCCCGCACATCGGGTCTCTTTATTGAAAATTAAAGCCTAATCGCGACGCTTAGCGCCGTGTCGCTGGAAAAAGCAGCCCATCATCAATCGGCCTTTGTTGGTCCAGTCGTCACGCGTAATTATGATTGGAAAATAATAGAGTCCCATTAGGCGCGTTGAAAACACTCGGCGCATGTATACAGTGGACGTGATATATCACCGAGGAAAATTGTTTCTAAATTACGCGAGTACGAATTTTTTATCTGAAAATGATTGGATCCAATCGATCGAATTACCCGTGTCCATCGTCAACATATATGTGAAAATCTCGCGGCCGGCAGGAAGAATCAATTTCACCTTCGCATGCATGCGTTCTCTGCGCTATATAGCTGCGCGTCTCGGGTTTCGTGCATATACATGCGCGTGTGTACATACAGAGAGCGGAGAAAGGTTCCGCCGCGCTAATCCGGCTCGTATGATGCTGTTGTGGCCATAGGCCTCTTTCTCTCTTCCGACAACTCCCACTCTCCGTTCGGCACTCGGCAATGAACTTGCGCGCGGCGGACCATTGTCGTCGTTGCGCAACGCGCGCGCCTGCCGCGTCCGCAGCGAGATGGCCTTTTAAAGCGATGTGTATGCGCCTATACAAGCGCGCTGAACTTCTTTTCGAAAAAATCCAAAAGCGATTCCAGGATTTTCAATTCCGTCGCGAGGGCGATGTGATGTACGATGTCGTAATTCTCTCGATTCGTAAACGAAATGGAAATTGCAGCGCTAGAGCTCTTGTGAAAGATTTGCTTGGCAGCTCGTAAACGACGAGGGTATATATACGCGCGCGCGCGCGCGCTTTAAGGGCAGCGTATATTGATTCAGCCAGTCAGTCAGTCAACGGCGCAATAAAACTCTCTCTCTCTCTCTCTCTCTCTCTCTCTCTCTCGCTTTGAAATTGTTTTGCGCGAGAGGATGAATGGATCCCGCCCCGCCGCCGTCGTCTTCATCCACACACGCATACGCGAGGCTATCTTGCTCGAATTAGCGTAGACATCGTTCATACTGTGTCTCGGCACTACTTCTCTTCCGATGACGATCGCCACAGAATCGAACGGATGAATCGTTGTCGTCGTGCTTGTGGCAGGCTCGTAAATCACGATAACATAATTTATATGGTAATGCAGTCGCCGAGCTCTCTTTGCGTCGTCTCTCGCGCGGCTAACAAATATTAAACGATCCGCGAGAGACGGAGATGCCTTTGCGCGTGTGTAGCAATGCTTGCGGAGAGCTGCGGCTGACGTTAATTGCCCGCCTATTTACGCGCGAATCTTGCTGGCCCCCGCGTAAAATTGTCACAGACGGTGGAGAAAGATTGCTACTCTCGGGAACTTAACAAGCCTATAGAGAGAGCCGTGTGTATTTATATATGCACGAGGTATAGGGTGCGATCGAAGGCGTTTGAATAAGCTGTGAAAAAGAGTGATACACTGCACCGGCTCTGTACGTATATTTACGTGTGTAAAACGCGTCTCGGGCGCGCGAAAAGAGCAAATTTATCGAATAGATAGGCCGTTTAATCGAGCCTAGATAGCGGAAAGTCACCGAGAGAAAGATCTTAACGATCGAGCGCTGATGCAGAGAAGCGAGAGGAGGCGTGGCTCCTACTGCTGCTGCTGATGCCAGTTCACTATTTACGGTATACACCGCGGCCGCGATGTTTATTGCCGAGTGTCGAGTACATGCGCAGAGAGACAGGAGGGCGACACACACGGGAGGGAGAGGAGAGAGAGAGAGAGAGAGAGAGAGAGAGAGAGAGAGAGAGAGAGAGATGGAGAGAAAGACGAGTGAAAGTGCAAGAAAACAGGAGGCTCGTGGGTGGCAGCGTGCCTCGCGCGCTCGCGGAAATCTGCATAGATGGGTCGAAAGGAAAGTCGCCATGGAATAATGTCTCTGTCTCTTTGCGCCGATGACTCTCGTGCGCGGCGGCTATACAGCATCGGTCGAAATCTCTGCACGCTGCCGACGGCGGAGAGACATTTTCACGGCGAGAGAGAAAATGCCCCAGAGCTGCCGCCGACGACGTGCACACGATTGCGATTTATGCGCTCAAGCGTCACGCTTTTCTTCGCCGATTTCTTATTCTTCTGCATATCACGTTTGTGTCTGTGTGTGCGTGACTATAAGTAGTCGTGATGCGCCGTGCATCCGACTGAGCTAATTTCCTGATCGACTTTTTCCGGCATTCGCGCGTTTTTTCATTTTTCTTTCGCTGAAACGCGCCGTTTAAGCATATCCCTAAAGTTTCTTCTCTCACCATGTAAAATAGTGAAAATGTTCACTATTCAAGCAGTGAACGCATTTTTCACTATTGAAATAGTGAAAAAATCACTATTTTGACACCAAAATTCGATTTAACTTTTAGAACAATATGAAAATATGATTATTCTAATCAGTGAAACGCTAACATAAATACTATTTTGTCAAGTGAAAATTTCACTTTTGAATAAGTCAATCTGATTCACTTATTCAACAGTGAACAAATGAGAGGAGCGATCCTAAAACTGAAACTCTTAAACCCACATACCCCATAATTCACCCCTGTAGCAAAGTTTTAATGGGAAAAAATTGTTTGTTAATACGTTTGAATACTGGGGGAAAGCAAGGGCAAGAATATAATATTTATTAAGAGAGTTCTCTCGAAACTTATCCTTGGCCAGGAGAAAGTAAGATTACGAATCGCAAATAGATGATGTCCAGAGGGTCGCCGATGTCGGGATTCAGGGCCCGCATATAAAAATGCATTTTTCGTCGATATCTCGTAAATGGAGGCTTTTCGTGAAAAACGGACGAAATTTTCGCCCCATGTATGGGGCTCGAACATCGAATTTCCATTCGAGTAGTCAATTAAATTTTTTTTTTAATTTTGAGGTTAGGAATCCGTTTTTTGTTTTCGAAACGATGCGTCCTAGATAGCTGCATACTTGAGGCATTTATTTATTCGTGAAGCAATCGTTCGAAAATATAACCTCTAATTGAAGAGCTCTCGGTGCTTATAAGGTAGGTGGATTTGAGGTTTTGTTTTTAGATGAAAAATTATCACCTCCGCTTGCTTTCCTTCTATGTGCTGCGCATAAAAACCAAAGCTCGAGATATACTATGCTATTATTTATTATGAATTTTAGTTTGTACATGTTGAATTACTTAATATATCAGATATGAAATTTTGAACGCAATAGTTCAGTTTAGGTGAACGGATAGTCCTCCTCAACACGACCATAGTGCAATTCATTGCTAACAACAAAATCATCTCAGACTTCCAGTTCGGATTCAGGCATAACCACTCAACGATCAACGCTGTGCACAATCTCGCAGCTAATATCTGTCAGTATCTTAACCAACACGAAATGGTTGGTGCCTGTCTCATAGATCTACAGCGCGCATTTGACTCCGTATGGATCAAAGGGCTGCTCTACAAACTGACCGAGCTCAATGTTCCAACTCACATCATCTACCTCACCTGGCATATGATGCAGAACCGAAAATTCACCGTCGCCGTTGGCAAGGACACCTCGTCGCGAGCTTTTTCAATAGAGGACGGACTCCAACAAGGTACCGTAAACGCAGCTATATTTTTCAACATTTACACGCCTAAAGTGCTAAACATGTTCGACCAAAACCAAGGAAACAATTTACACGCTATCACTTTCACTGACGATTACATCGCCTACGTTAGCGGAAAATACCCTAATGAAATCAAGCCTAAGCTCGAAGAGCTTTGTAATAAAATTAATAACTACTACAAGGACTGGCTTCTTACTATTAACCCGGATAAATGTGAGACCATCCTCTTCAGACTACCAACGAACAGGCTCTCCAAAAAAGAAGTAAAGGACTGGCGAAACTTCGAAATTAAGATATTCAACCATGAGAATGTCCGAACGGCGATCCCACATAAACAAACGGTGGAGTACCTGGGCATTCATCTCGATCAACGACTACGCATCAATACACACATTGATGTACAGATAGAAAAAGCCTCCAAAGCTTTCAAAGCTAACTCCAAACTCTTCTACAGCAAACACCTCAACAGCAGAGCAAAGTTAATCTGCTACTCACTGCTTGTTCGACCCATTCTCACATACAGAGCCCCGATCTGGTACAACAAAAATATGTCGCAACTACTTCACCTCCACTATGTACAGTAGAAACCCAGAGATCAAGAAATTCGCTCTCACTAACACCGAGCAGCTGATAAAATTCAAGTACGGCAACTACCTGCCTCCAGAAACCTTCCTTCTTCTGGATAAACAAGGATACCTTTCAGAACGAGATGGAATTCCTATCATCTATCACTGGAGCCGATCTAGAGCTGATAAATCAATACCAGCTAGAATCAAAGCGCATAAACTAATTTATGCAACAGACATTCCGCACAGAGATAAAATAGACAATCACCGCATCCAAGAAAAGTATTGGTGGCTAGCCGACTCCAAAGTTGTTGCTGAAGTTCGAGGGCGCACTCGCCACAAAATCAGACGTCGCAGGAACACGCCAGTGATCAACCTACCTCCAACGAATCTTCACGAGCCTAGACCAACACCGTCTCAAGCAGACACTTCATCCCTCCCAGCTGTGGTCAACGACAGAGCGTAACTAGTTCTATAGTTATCTGTACATATGTATATATCTTACTTTAGCATTAAGGAAAATCAAAGGGAATAGTTTTTTTTTCTACACAACACGCTATCTTTTCCTATTTAAACCACTTGCCAATCAGCGTGTAAAAGTTAACATCTTACAGTTTAGACTTAATGATCAATAATATTACAATCCCAGCCTAAGTTTGTATTCGAGAGCCCAGACAGGGCCATTTATACTATTACGATCAAAATGATGTACCTTTCTATTGTATGTATTTCTGTACTTCACTCGACAAATATGTAAAATTTAAAGAAATAAAACGATTATATAAAAAAAAGGTAAACGGATAGCACGCACGACTACCACGCTGATGACCCAGGATCGATTCCAACCGGCGACAAAAAATTTAATTTCATTTCTTTGGTTCTAAATAATATAATTTTCATACTAAATTAATAAAAATGTATAATAATAAGTCTAAAATAAATAAACAAAGAAAGAAATTAATTTTTTTGTTCCTCAGTGTACATTTCTAATCGATTTAAAATCCGACATTTTCACTGATTTAAGCGGTGACCATTTCACTAATTCATTCAGTGAATAGTCACTATTTGGCAGTTGCATACTTTTCACTGTATAAATTAGCGCATATGCACTATCAATAAGTGAAATTTCACTATTTTACACGGAGAGAGTTCCTTCCTAACCACGTCCGAACGTACAGCGAAAAACGACAGCGCCAAGCGATAAGCAGAGCCAGTGCCGCTAATTAAGCGCTCCATCGAGTGCATACACATACTCGCGCGCGCTTTTTTTCGCTTCGGCGCTGCTTGCTTGCAATATAGTGAGCCCTCGTCGCTGCTGTATCGCCTCTTCGGGGTGTAGGTATACGTGTGTGTGTGTGCTCCGAAGATTAGCAGTGATCCTCCTCTCGTTCGGCCGTGCGTGTATACACGAGCCTAATGTGGCGTGCAGCCGGGCAAATGACTCGCATGCGTGTACCTATATAGGTACACAGGACGAATCTCCTCTGCGCACAGGGCTTATCTGTTGCGCGCGCTAACTCGTGCGCGGAGGGTGCTTTGCGCGCCGCCGGTTAAATACTTCATTCGCGCCTCTGCAGAGATCGGCCCGTAGAGATATATATTACAATACTCGTCAGTAAATAGTGTATAACAGCAGCGGCGGCAGGAGCTCTCGCACTCGAGGTCGTTTACGCAATAATTGCCCGGATTTTTCCGGCGCGCGAATTCGCTGACGCACGACCGGCAATTAATTTCGCGGCGGTGGCTCCGTTCAACACATCTCGCCGGGGATATATCCTCTTCGTGGCGACGAAAGAAGAAGAAGAAGAAGATAAGGCCTTTCTCGTTAACACCTTATCGATCGAACCGAGAGAGCAGGCTTCTATATATCTGATTGTCGGCGCTGCGAGTGAGAAGCTGAGCTGCACCCCTCCTCGGGTTGGGCACTTTTTCTCAACCCCCTCTGTTTAACGCTGCAGCGCTGCGCCCCGATGTGTGCTATGTTCCCTTTTCTTCCAGAATTTCCCTGCACTATTGATTTCTTCTCTCCGCTCGCTCGACGAGTCTCTTACTCATATACCTACATATAATTCCGTCACGCATGTGTCTATCTTTTCCACAGCCGCAGTGCAGAGTGTAATACACGCAGATTGAGCAATAACGCGCAGGGCTATAATAGCCCAGAAGTTTATTGCGGTTTTTCTCTCCTCTCCTCTACACGTAAAAGCAGCGCGTGCGAATTGAGAAATATTGATTTTAATTATTCGACCAGGCGCAGCGCATTGTTTGCAGCTGGAATAACGAGCTGCGTATAGCTGTCTCGTTTATTTTCCCCCGTTTCTTCTCGACGAGAAAGAGTGAGTGAGAGAAAAGCGTAATTACTGCACAGTTTAGCGGCGATAAATTTGCGCTCTCGCACACAGAGAGAAAGAGCTCGCTACACTGCCGAGTCCGCTCACCGAGAGCAATTAGAGCGCTCTCGGCTAATCGCGTTATACGCTTTATAAATATACCAGCGCTGCAACAGCAGTTGACGTATACTATAATAAAGATATCGCGCTCGGCAGCTCGCTCGCGGTGTATTGATTTAACCGTCGCGAGAAGGAAATCTCGATAGCCAACCGCATATAACGCGATTCAGGTTGACCCAAGTGCGCGCAGCAGCAGAGAGCTGCCTTTGTTGAATATTCAGCGATTCAGCAGAGAGCCGGAGCCGCCTCGAAAGCTGCACTCAATGCAGACGCCTCGCGCGCGCGCGGAAGACAATGTCCCTGTACAGCGCCTTGCATAGCTGCGATAGTCAAGACAGAGCTCTGAGCGCAACGTTCTCTCTCTCTCTCTCTCTCTCTGTCTCGAACTGTAGCGCGACGAAAATAGCGGGAAAAAACACAGTACGGTCTGCGGCGTTCCCGGAGCTTCGGATCGCTTCGAGCGAAATATAAGAGCTGATATGCACTGGCAGTGAAAAGCTTCTCGCCTAAAGGATGAACGCGCTTGCGGAAAGGTCGGTTGACTTTGCGCTGGTATGCCGCTCTCAACAGAGCGGATCTCGAGCACCCTTGATCTCAAAGGCATGCTCCAATTCTATTTCTCCTGGCTTGTGTGCCGCGCACTCGGGCAACGCCCCGCTCCTGTGTATACGCGCGTTTTATACAAACACTTACACAGGGCTACGTGTCCCGCTCTCTCACTCTCTTGAAATAACTCTCGCGCTCTCTGTACAAGCTCCGCTGCGCCATTGCGATCCGAGAGAAAATTCCTGCAGGTGCGAGAATAATTCGTCCATTTGCGATCCATCAATTAGCTGTGCCAACACCTGGCCAGGCGAGTGCATCCTCTCTAATTTTCCAATGAACTCGCCGCCATAGCAGCGCGCGAGAATTACGCCGATATACCGCCGTGTAATTACGTATGCGCGCACCGCCGCCGCTGCACTTCTGGTTTTACGGGAAAAGATGGAGCTAATGGAGCCTGAAGAAAAGCTGATGCGCGAGGGAGAGAGAGAGAGAGAGAGAGAGAGAGAGAGAGAGAGAGAGAGAGAGAAAGAGAGAGAGAGAGAGAGAGACGAGGCGCAGACACGCACCAAACGAGTTTCCCTTTACAGAATCGAGCAAACGCGTAATTTATTGTATTCCGCGAGTACACGCGCGCGTCGGGGATAACGGTGCGGCTAATCAGTGAGCAGCAGAGAGCGAGTCTTCAAAGTAAAGAACTGCTGCTGGTTTAACGGATCTCGAGAGATGCAGCTGTACACGAGACTGCTGACCGATGTTCTCGGAGTTTTTCGGTGACAACCGGATTCCTATACATAGGCGCTACCCCGGATTGTTTCTCGCTAAAAGAGATACATAAGTAATAAAGATATCATAGGAGCGAAAACAATGTTCAAAGGCGTGCGTGTATCGGCGATAATAACTCAACGTTATCGAGTCTACGCGGCTTTTAAAACTATACGGCTATTAGCTTCAATAGCGGCGCATTATATCTGCCCGCTCGCCCGAGCGTGCATACAGCGTATTACTTTGCATCGACGTAACGAAAATTTGAATTTGTAATTTTAATGCGCTTCCTGAGATCACCTTCTGTTGGTATAGCAGAAATAATAAATAAGATAATAATAACTCACTTGAAAGAGATTGTATCCCTTGTCGTACATCCACATCTCGTCAGCGGGATGCTCCTTGCAGCTGTCGTGCTGACTGGAGTTGAGAATCTGCGGGGGCGGACCTCTCGTCAGTTGAATCGCTAGAGACCTCTGCAAGAGCAGAAGGCAGCGAGTGGTCCCCGGGCCGCCGGCGCCGCCGCCGCCGCCGCCGCCCGTTCCATCCTCCATCATCGAGGACATCCTCGATTCCAGCTGCTCGACTAGCTCAGACGAACCGCGGCTGGCATCGCCGTTCCTGCAACGAGAGACACCGACTCGTTAGCATGTTTTTATTTACGGTAAATAACAAGATAAAACGCGACGATTATCTCCATTATTTTCCTCGCACAGCACTGAAAGGACACGGTTAGATCGACGTCCCTCTTTCTGGCTCCCGGCAGGGGCCACCGGCTAATTGATTTACCCGTCGCGCCCTATAAAAGAGGGGAGTACGCGTATACGAAAGCAGTTCCGTCCAAAGGATCGTCATCACCGCGCGGCCTGTTATAGCCTGTTATAGCAGGGCTATTAGCTTTCTGGCTACTTTGCCTGCTTTTTTACATACTAGTATAGTCTTTGGCTCCGTAATCGTGAAGATTCTCCCTCTTGCAGAGAGCCAAATCGCTCTTGTACAGAGAAAAACAGGACGAATTTTGTTTTCAGTCGATCAACGCCGAGATACAGCTCCTCGCTCTGACAGCTCACCTTGTGCCAGTTACGAGAGAGGAGCGGAAGCCCGTACAGCCGTCGTTGTCGTCGTCGTCGTCGTCGCGTGACTCAGCAGTAGCAGCGCAAACTTTTCCCTCTTTTTCCTGTGCGCACAGCATCAGCTCGCTATCAACTCTCAGCTGAGCGACCCTGAGAGATAGAGAGAAGAGAGAGAAGAGAGAGAAGAGAGAGAAGAGAGCTGAGCGCGGGAGTCGGCAAAATCGAATTGCCCTTCCATTTCTCTTTCGGCCGCGTCGTCGTCGTGCGCATTAACTCGCCGCCGTCCTTTTTCGTCTTCCCGATTTGGTAAAACCCGAGGGTAAAGCCATTGGGATTCCTCGGAAACGCCCGTCGAGCGAGAGCGAGAGAATCTTATATAGACACACACGTAGACAGTCTAGTTTCTCCTCCGCTCGATTCTTCTCTCTCTCCTTCCGCTTCTTCGTCGTCCGCGTCGCCGTCGTGCTCCGGCTATACGCGAATCGATCTGCGCGCGGATAGCGAAATTTCTCACCTTTCTCACGATGGAAAGTGAAATCACGAGGCGCTCTATATATACTTATGGGCTTTTTCTCGAAAATATATCGCCCAAGCCTAATCATTTCCGAGTATAGGAGAGAAGGCTCCTCTCCAAAAATAGGAAGGTCCCCCGCGGGCCAGCCGATAATTACTCATCCTTTTCGGGGCTCGGAAGAGCTGCGCAGCATTCTTTTCTCGGGAATATTTTGACAGCGTGATTCTGTGTTATATGTGTGTGTAATCACAGCGGCGTGGGATAAACGACCGACTACAAGCAGGGGATGCTTATCGACGATGGAAATTTCCAAGAGTCACCGCCAGACGACGTAGAAAAGACGCTACTTATCGACGGAATTACGCTTCGTTTCCAGTATACACGGATTTTCGTTGTGAAAAAATCTCGCTCGCGTAAATCAAAACCAGCTCTCTCGCGGGACGAGTGCGTTGCATGTGTATTACTATGTCCGTGCGTTCGAAAGTCTCTCCAGCTGCTGCAGTCTACACATACACAGACATTTTTCGGAAGGACTACTCGCGCCCGCTCGATAATTACTCACTCATCCGTCGAAACTTTCGCCGCTAACCCGGAGCGCGCGAGTCTGTGATCTCTAATGCATAAATCCAGTGTACATAAATTATAAACTCTCTCGCGCGCGCGAGCTGCCTCGATCGTTTGGATGACCACTAAAAGAGATAGTGGACGGACACCACTTCAACAACAAATTATACTCTCCGCGTCGCCGCACTGGATTTGCATTAGCGTCGCGCGGATGAAAAGGAAAAGTGGTGTACGCGCAGATAAATGACTCGTACTTATTGCCTTGAGAAGGAAACGGTTTATATCACGCGACGCACAAAGGGAATCTCGATTCTAGCCAATATCCGCAGCCACGTGGATTTTTCGAGAAAGAGAAAACGAGTGTCAAAGGGCAGCCGCTCGTGTGTACCTTCGGCGATAAAAAATCGAGTGATCGAGCGCGACGATTATACAGCCAGAGAGGTCTCTAAAGAGCTGCAAGAATAATCGAGAGCTTTTCCAGGAATACGGAAATGCCCTTGGGGGGATCATTTATCTCAGAGAGCCGGTCGTCGTCGTGTAGCATACGCAGCAAGATCACGCGAGAGAGTGAGTTTTCGCGCTCGCACAAGGACGAGAGGCGTACAGAGAGCGTACAAGTGCCTACAGGGCACACTGCACACACACACACGCGCGCAGCGGCACGAGTTCTATCGAAAAGTACAATCTTTCTCGTCGCTCGCTCGCGCAAGAGAGCTCGATCCCTGTTACGCAGGCGCTCCTATAATGGGTGAACGCCAGCTGCTGCCGCAGCACCACCACCGCATATAACGCACGTATAATCCTTGGGTGGTCTGCTCGCGGCGCGCAAATTCTCCCGCACTGCACACGAGAGGCTCGCTTTATTTCGCTTCTCTCTTTCTCGTTCGCGGCGGCGCTGGAAAATAATGTCGAGAGGGGTCCGCCTCTGCGCATCTTTCATTGCCAATATCTTGCTCTCTCTCTCTCTCTCTCTCTCTCTCTCTCTCTCTCTCTCTCTCTCTCTCTCTCTCACGTAGTTGTAAGTGCACTTGCGCGAACGCGTTTTCCCGGGCCGATTCGCGTGGGAGTGTGCGCAGGACGCGAGGAGGGAGAGCGAAGATTGGAGAAAAAATGTAATAAGAGCGTACGAGCGGCTGATGGAATAATGAAGCCTGCGGAGGAGAAGATCGTTAGGCGAATCCGAGACTCAAACGTCGCCGACTTGCGCGCAAGCAATGACATATAGACGATACGTGAGGCTACTGTACTATTGGCTCTCTCATCAGCGAGATAAGGATGTCAATTGAGGATAAACTCCGCGCCGATTCTATTAGCCCGAATTAAGAGTCGCGCATGTGGGAAAGCGTCGTCGGCGGCAGAGAGAACATCCTATCCGCTGGTGAATTATCATTACGCTTAAAGACAGCTCGGCTCTTCTCATTTTTCCTCGCCGGCGGTTCATCGTCCTAACGCGGACGTTGTTTACTCTATAATACCGAGCGCGACGACGACGTGTGTACAGTTATATGATTTTTTGAGAAAAAAAAGCACCTGCCACACACATAATTGGATTTCCTTTTTCACCCGCGCGCTCGTAATGTCATAAATTGTGTAGATATTCCAGCGAGCGGTTATAAGAAATGCGAGATTTCCTCACAGAGACAAAAAGAGCGCCCGAAGCGCGAAGGAAAGAAATTGGAAAGGCCGCGTGTTGTATACAGCTGAGCGTACGGTCGTGTGAAACTGCGCGCGAAGGTACATAGAGATCTGGAAGAAGATTGAGGCCGCTTGTACACAGAGCCAGAGAGAGAGAGAGAGAGAGAGAGAGAGAGAGAGAGAGAGAGAGAGAGAGAGAGAGGAAATCGAGGAGACGCAAAGACGAGAGATGATTGTATATCGCACTCGGCTGCCGCAGCGATATGACATTTCGCACCGCGACCTCTGCAACCCGGCCTAATCCACAAACGCCGCGCGATCATCTCTCGGAGCTGGAGAGAGAGAGAGAGAGAGAGAGAGAGAGAGAGAGAGAGAGAGAGAACCGAAGTGTGCTGTGGGAAAAGAAGGCGCGATACTTACTTTCGCGCTCGTTACGTGTCAAGGCGAGCGGAAAGATGATTTCGCGTGTGCACCTATATGCCCATGGTGTACGTATACAAACCGAGCAACGTGTCGCGAGCGCACGACGACGATTGATCGATTTGCGCCGCTCGCGCGCCCGCGGGAGAAAGAGAAAGATAAGAGCTGTGTGTACTGCACAGAGAAGAGCCGCGCGCGCGCTGCTCGATCGATGCTTGTGAAATCGGCCGGACGTTTATTTCTATAAATTGCCCCGACTCGTTTGTCATTATTAGAGGCTGTGCGTTGCGAACGAACCCCGCGTGTGTGGGTCGATCTCTGCGCGGACTCCTTTCTATATACGTATATAAAGATATACCTTTATATTTCTATACGACTATCGTCGCTGCAGAGGCGGAGAGATACTGTTTGCGATTCGATCGGTTATCTCGCGGCTAATGACATTTGCCAAATGTGGCAATGCGCGTATTAGCGTATGTGGATTTATTGTGTTGACCAGGCACATAATAATAATCATAAACGATCTCACGATATCGTGTATATTATTTATAAGATTATAACACACGCGAGCGTCTGTTCGGCAGTCTCTCATTGCAAAAAAATTACCGACGTGTCTCTCCGCAGGCGGCGCAGTGTGCACATGACGCAATGCATCATCATCATCATCGAGAGAGAGAGAGAGAGAGAGAGAGAGAATCGAGAGGGTGTTTTGCGTTACATAAAGCCGATGCGCCAGTGCAGCCCGCCCGCTTTCGTCTAATATGCGCAGACGCCGCGCGCTATCAACTTTATTCTGTTTATTCAATTACGCGCATCGTAATTTCGTAATTGAGATTCCAAACAGAACTTACATAAAGAGCCGCGCTCGTAATTTTTAGCAACAAACAAGCGCCGTCTGCGTATATGCGTTAAAGTGATCCCGAAGAAAATAGAGAGAAGCGCATACATGCAGATCACATCTGCCCGTAAAACGAGCAATTTCAGCGTCGCGGTCATATATATATAGTATCAGAGTCGAGAAGAAAAGAGCGTGCGCGCGGCGAAGAGTTCAATCAAGCGAGAAACGAGCTGCAATCAAGACGACGCGCCGGTCGTATCCTCTCGATTTCATCGGCGGGCGGCGATTTCGCGAAAACAAAAGTGAGCTACGGCGAGGTGATGATTTTTAGCCGGCAAGGTCAGCGGTATATTATATATCGTATATTGTAGTTATAAAGAAACTCCGCGCGATGTATCGCCCGGGAAAACATTATACGATTTTCTCTATATACCTATATGTATATATACTCTATATTGTAACGTGTGCGCAGTCGCACGCCCACTCGGGCTAATGAAAGTTAAGGCCAATTAGCCTCGATGACGACGACCACACGACGCTGCGCGATCAGACACAAAAGCCCGGGAGATGAGCAAGAATCTGTTATAAGAATCGAGAGGAGTGATTTCACTTTCCGTGCAGCGCGGAGCGGTGTGCATCGGTTGCAGCCAACGCGGATCGTCCCATTATATTCGTGCGCGCGCGCGAGAGAGAGAGAGGCATATATGTACACATCGATGCTCTCTCACGTGCGCGGAGATTGGAAAGTCAATTAATTTTTAATACGCGCGCGCGAGGGAGAGAGAGAGAGAGAGAGAGAGAGAGAGAGAGAGAGAGAGAGAGAGAGAGAGAGAGAAATATGTATTTCACTTTTTGTCTCTCTCGCGTATTTTCAGCTGTCTATGATAACTTTTGACTTTATTAACGTCGCAGCAGTCCACAGGTGCATACGTATGCGGAGTATGAGTACCAGCACACAAGCACGCGCAGGGGGAGGAGAGTTGCAGCTTCGACTCCGCTAATTATACACGCACGATGATGCTCACGGGCAATCATCATCGCGGGGATTCCAGTATATACATAAGAATAAGGCGGCGCTAAATTAGAAAAGGAGAGGGATGAGAGTGTATATAAGAGCGCGGGGTAATTGCGCGCGCGAGAGATTTTAATTCCACGGCGTAGGAGCTGCCATCATCAGGCATCCCTCTCGCTCCTCGTGAGCGCGCGCGCGTGATGAGATGATAAACGAAAACAGCCTCCCGCTCTGTTTCTCTCAAGAGAGGAAATAGGCTCGAAAAATAGAAACGCCAGATAAAAGTAGAGTCGTGCGGCGCAGGATACAAGGGCGAAGATAGCCCGGCGAAGATTAAGGGGCACGGACAAAGAGAGAGAGAGAGAGAGAGAGAGAGAGCCACGTGCTCGGGGGGCCCTCGCGGGTGTGGTCGATCTCGCGGGGGATAATATTAACCGCGAGTAGAGCGAGAGAGCGTCTGAGCGATCGACGCCCGCTAGCGCTGTGTGTGTACGGCGCCCCGTCCATATGGGAGGAGGCGCTGTCACCTGCGTGCGCTGCAAGCCCAGAGCGCCCGATAAACCTCGGAGAAGCTATGGCACACACACACACAACTCTCTCATTCTCTCTCTCTCTCTCTCTCTCTCTCTCTCTCTCTCTCTCCTGTGCAGCGCATATAGCCTCGAGCCGTTTTATCGCACACATATAATGCGCGCTGCGCATATGCGTGAGATATACTCTCTCGAGCAATCGTAATTTAGGAAAGCCCACTCCTTTTATTTGCTCATTTCTCGCGGATGTACGCAGCATCCTCTCTCGCGCAGACTTTACGATATAATTCTCCGCGCGCGGCTTTATTTTTTTCCGAGCGCGAAGCGAACCGAGGATTAATTATATATGCACTTGCTTGTATCGCGCGCCCATTATCTTGAAGCTCGGCTCTCGAATATTGGATTATGCTTTTCTCGTTCTTCTTGTCTGTTATATGCATCGACATCGATTCAATTCGTTACGTATACATATACATACGTATATTGATTTTACTCGGAACGTTGTGATTTGTATATTCTAATCACGCCGCGAGAATAAATGCTATACACACACGGCGCGAGGCTAAAACGTGCGAAAGTAAACATTCACTCGTGACTGCGTCCATAGAGGAGGTGAGCTGCGTTCTCTATGTGCTCTCCTTCTCTCTCCTTGTGCAATAACATATAACGAGCGGACGTAAAGTACAGCGAGAGCGCGTAAAAATGGAGTGGGTGCGCGCTTTATTATCGGCCCTTGTGCAGAACGCGCCTGTGTATTTACCGTCTGCCTGGTGTGTATAAATGCAATAGAGAGAGAGAGAGAGAGCGAGAGAGGGGGGGGGGAAGCGCGAGCGCGAAACTTTACGACAGCATAGACTCTGTGCGGGACCAGCCGGTATATGTAACGGTACCGACACGACGCCTCTCGCAAATTGCGCACACGCGCTTCTCTCTCAGCAGGATCTCACTCTCCTCTTTATCCGACTCTCTCTCTCTCTCTCTCTCTCTTTTATACTTGGCAGCGGCAGCAGACCGGCCGGAACGATCGGCGCAAAAAGTGCGCCGGCGAGAGACACTGCGGCGGCTGGCATTCAATTAGAATGCTGCTGCCGCAGCTTCTTAAGCCGCGTCGTCGAAAGAAACGGTATAACGAGGCCTTTCTTGTATACACGCGAGAGAGCCTCGAGCCATGGAAATTTTCTCTCCCCGTATTCGCACTCTCTCGCGCGTTTACACGGCATTATATTAATGCGCGCCATCGAGAGAGAGAGAGGCTGCAGCAGTCCACAGAGAGAGAGAGAGAGAGAGAGAGAGAGAGAGAGAGAGAGAGAGAGAGAGAGACGGTAGCCGTGCGCACCGATTCCGTTCGCTAATCATTGCATTGTTATGCGTGTGTGTTCCGATCTCTCATCCTCGAATGTCGTATAATGTACACATAATGAGCGCACCGCGCACTGGACATCTCGCTTCCGTTACAAGTATACACGGCGGGTACAACGAACGCTTTGTCGAGCAAGCGATTAAGAGACCACGGCGGCTTTCCCGAAAAAATACACGACCGAAAAAGAGAGATGTGTAAGTAATCGAAGCGAATCCTTATGATGCAGGTATCTCTCTCTCTCTCTCTCTCTCTCTCTCTCTCTTTCTTTCTTCGCTGGCGGCGGACACGTCCGTCCCGATTTATGCCGCACGAGCGGCTCGATTTTTAAAGCGTCTCGATCGCGGCCTCCTTCGATTTATTTTTCGAGCGGCGCTCTCTCGTCGCGCGCGCGCGCGCGACTTTTGTCTTTTTTCCCTCGATCCGCCGCCGAGAAATTGGGAGAGGATAAGTCCTTCTCTTCCCAATTACAGGCACACTTTCTTTAATCGCCGACTGAAATCTATAAAAAGCCGGCGTATACAGTGTAGAAAACAACGAGAACGACAGGGAAAACCGCGGTTCGGCATCGAGGCGAAAGTCCAGGGATTCGGAGGGCCACACAGGACGCCACCGCCGTCGAGAGAGAGAGAGAGAGAGAGAGAGAGAGAGAGACTTTCTTCGAGAGCGTTTCCTCTTGGAATCCGCGACAACGTCAAAGGAATCCTTCACACAGCGCATCTCGTCAGCTTCGCCGAGAGTAGCTGTTCCGCCGCTGCTGTGCCTATAAGCCGAGACATTGTCGCATTGTCTCGGCTTGTATTAGACGCGCGCCGTCGACTTACAAGACTTTCTACCGCCGCTGCTGCTGTTGTGTAGTGTATAAGGCACGCGATCGTCGCTGTACATCGCGAGAGGAGCAACGAATCGGAGGAAAAGTCGTCGTCGATCTCTCGATGTAGAAGAGAGGCATGAAAAGCACGTCTCTAAGTAAGATCGACGTCGATTGTTTACTGCATGCTATATACGGTACAGCCGCGATAAGAGGCGCGATAAACAATATGCAAACTGGAACCGGATTATTAAGGGACTCTTCGCAGCCGATGCATCGCGACGTCCACATGAACTAATATAATATATGCAGTCACGCGGCGTTATATGCATTTAGATCGACGCAATAAATACAAGTGCTCTCGAAAGCCAGCCAGCCGTCGCCGCTGCAGCGTGCAGAGTTTGCGTATCGACGACGAGAAAGAAAGAAGCGCCCGAGAGAGAGAGAGAGAGAGAGAACCTTGGCGATTCAGGTTTCGCGCTGCTCCTCTTGCAACTGTCGGCGCGAGACCATTTTAGCTAGAAGCCTGCGGCCAGTCAGACCAGTTTCTATGCGCCTCGATCCCGAGAAAGAGAGAGGGAGAGGACCAGAGAGTGCAGACTACATGCAGGTATGGGCGTATATGATCGCGTATATTTCGGCTCGCGCGCGCAGCCTTGAAAAGGAGGAGGAGCAGGACTCTCTTGGACGTCCGATTTTAGCCTGCAGAGAGTCAGTCTGATGCACAGACGGCTCAACGAGAGAAAGAGAGATTCTTCGCTCGATTTGATCCCACGCTGTAATGTCTATAGGTACATATAGCAAGGAGTCGCCGCGCGCGATAAAGGATTGAACCGCTCCCCCGCTAAACAATGCCTCTGTATCGCGAGAGAGCAGAGCCCCGGCGATAGAGATGTCTCTCTTTTCAATCCGTCTCGCGCGCCTATTATTTTATAATGATATTTCCCGACGCCGCAGTTGAGAGTCACGATTATATTCGAGCCCAATAAATAGGCCGTCTTCTCGCGCTCGCGGTCATCGGGAATACGTCTGCTTATGAGCTTATCTGATTAACGACTCTCCCTGTCGTCGGATATATTATTCCGCAATTAATAGGGAATCAAAGCCGCTGTATCTATTATAAAAAGAGATTTATGAACTCGCGAATATTTACGAGCACTTCCGCGGATAGGCCGTTTACGGCGTTCCGATTATTATATTCCCCGCGCGAGCGCGCGCGCGCGGCTCTAATAATTCCATCTTCTCTCTGTCTCTCTGGCTCGCGGCTGCGCGGTAATTATTCGAGATTCGCTCCACGTAGACGTGTATGCACCTACGTGTCCACGAGATGAATCTCAGCTCGATCAAAGAACGCCGGCGCTGCAGCTCGTACAGTGCTCTACAGCCAGTTTCATTTGCGCACGCGCTAATCTCTCTCGTTGTCGCCTCTATCGAAAACCGTTACTTACGCGCTGCAGAGACCTGCGCTAAGCCCACTCGCGAACGCATAATTCATCAATTACGCTTTATTTCGTTTTTCGCGCGAGAAGCTGCGTGAAAGTAGCTGCGCTAGACGCAGGAGCAATTCAATAAGCGAGTTCGCGGAATCGATTTGCATAACGATATGCGCGCGGAGTAGCGAAAAAAGAGCTTGTGTACGCAAAACTGCTACTGCTGAAACGAAAAAAAAGAAAGCCATCAGCGTCGTGACTGCGTTACGCAACGGCCGCGCACTACTCGACACCGCTGCTGCTTTTTCGAATCGCCAATTTTTTCGACGACGGCTGTCCGCTGACAAACACTTATGCATATGCAGAGTGGGACTGTATATAGAACATTTTTTTTTCGTGTCATCCGAGGATTCGAATCCTGATGACGAATGTTTACTCTTCGTGAGGTCGCACAATGAGCTCCGTTGGCTCTCTATGGCGGCGGCACAAAGATTACGCTGCCGCGCGCGAAACATAACACTCTTATACGTTATTCAACTCCGAATCATAGGATTACATTGTGGCTGGGGGGATATATAACTGGTTACACCGTGAAAACTTTTACCGCTATGATCCCTCGCGCTGCATGACGACCTGCATAGCGCAACAGGGTCAGCACGACGTGAGAGGAGATATGACTTATGTATTTGCCGCTCTTTTGCTGACCAGCGCGACCTTCGACCCCGATTTTCAACGGATCGTTTTTCCTGCCGATTCTGATTAGTCACCTCTCTCTTAACGGATAGTCCACCAGGCTTATAACAAACTTGTCACTCACGGCCGAATCGGAATCTTAGATAAACATCAGAGGAGAGAGAGAGAGAGAGAGAGAGAGAGAGAGAGAAAGAGAAGCGATGAAAGCAGCACTACTGGCGCGCCGCCGCGAGCCGTTATGAGAATTCGATCGACGTGTGCAATTACGATCTCGCGCGTCTATTACATGACGAAATTCCGAATGACTCGTTGTGTGTACGGAAAAAAATGTGTATAACTCGCGCGCCACGATCTGTCCAATTGTCAAAACAAACAACTCGCGGGTAAATTATTTTTTCGCGCTCGTCTTGCGTAAATTCGTTATGACAGATTTGAAAATTTCCCAACCATGCGGCAGCAGTGCGCATAGGTGCGGCAGTCGAACATAATGCCGAGAGATAAAGTACGAACCGGCAACGATCGGCAATAACTTATCCCCGCGAGACAGGGTTCAAGAAAGAGTCAGAGCCGTGTATACAAAGCTGTGCGCGACGGAAAAAAGCGCGCTAATTTCGTCGAAACAGATTGCGCGGAGATTCCCACAAGGCAAACGCGCGCGCACGCGCGCGGCTGATCCATAAATAAAGAGAGAACGCGGCGAGGTGAATTCGTGATAGAGGACAGCAGCAGCTCTCGTGTGCTCTCTCGCGGCATTGTAAATTTTCGCGACAGAGTAGCTGCTGCTGAGTGTATAACGACTTCGTGATGGAGCTCTGTGCGCGCGCGCCGAAATCCAAGCCGATCCGTGACGAGCATCAGCCTATGGGAATATACACGGCAGACATAACGGCAAGAGAACAGCGCGGAGAGGGAGAGAGGAAAGTAGTTACCGCGGGATAAGAGAGAAGAGAGAGAGAGAGAGAGAAAGAGGCGCGGCCGAAAGAGGAGAAAACGCAAGCGGACAACAAACTCCTCTCTCGCCTGTGTGGAGATATACATATACGTGTGGGAAAGCGCCTATCCAAGTTCCCGTAACCGAGAGCCGCCGCCGCGGACTCCCGAGGCGCGAGTGTGTGCATGTGCGTATGTACGTATACACGAGACCGTTAGAAGGTTTCAAGGATATCCTGTGTCGCGTGTGTGTAAGCGAGAAGCGTGAATCACCTCTCCCGCCGCCGCCGCCGCCGCCGCCGCCGCGAGAGATCCTCCGCGGAGCATACGCCATAAACGTTCGCGTACCAGATGATCGGCGAAAGGAGTCCGCGCACTATACAGACTCTGTCTCTCTTTCTCTCGCCGAGCTTAATAACAGCCCAATTTCCATGCCGGGCGCCTTTTCAATGTAAATCAGCTGCCCAAAGTACCTGCCGCTCTCCGTCGCCCATTAGCCCCGCGTGCGCATTGATGCTACCTGATGTACGTAACATGCGCGCCTTCTCCGGCGCTCGACCGGAACGCCCCACTAAAAAGCCGCCCTTTTTTTATCTCCTCGTCTCCTCGGCCGGCGCTATCAATTCAATCGGCCGCGGCGGAGCTCATAAAGATCTTTTTTACGAGAGAGTGTCCGCGCGCGGGCTGATTAGCCGCAAGGGCTTACACGCGTATACGTTTACTATCGACATCGACCTTATTCTTTTTTCAAGCGCTCGAAGATACGGGATATATAGAGAACGGGAAGGCGCTTATGCCGTCTACACTCGCAAGAGAGAGCAGATAAGATAGAGGCTTGCGTACAGTCGAAATGAAGACGTCGCCGCTCTCGTGAAACTCGTGGTCTATGTCGCTGTACCGGTTCGACGAACAGGCTACCGCAGCAGCAGCAGCAGATCGAACTTACAATCCATTTCCCGCGCGAACAGCCGCGATAACCACGCGCGCGTCATGTCTCATTTGGAAAACCGCAGCGCGCAGAGAGTTGGTGTATAATAATACTTACCATAGGCACTCACTCTTACTTTTCAGCGCCGCGGACAACCCACGCTCATATGGGTATGTATATTTCGAAACTAGGACTATGGCCGCGCGGGCTCTGCGTGTTGTATGAATGAGCCGGGGATAATTGCCGCTGATACACATATTATACGGCCCGCTCGTGCGCATGTGTGTAATTACGATGATGAGAGAGTGCGTGCACCCGGTGCTATATACACTGTGTACTCGTCCTCTATACACCTATATATAGCTTTCACCCACGTGCGTTCCTCAAAGGTGTCTTCTATATACAGAAGAAATGCGCTTTATACGTCTTATTTTTATTTTTATTTAATAGCGCGCGAGTGATCGACGGAACGAAAGTCGGAGCTGATCTCGCGCGCGCGCGCGCGCGTGCGAAATTTCAGAGCTGCGCGGGCTATCGCACGTGCTCATCGCCGCGAGAGGAAGTCGCCGGGAAACGGAACCGAACGTTGCATAGAGCGATGCAGCCCGTGATGCACATCGTGTACGTGTAACGTGCGGGAGCTTCCGGCGAAGGAAGGATCGTCGCGTCGTTGTGCGCGCAGCGCTTATATTACGAATGAGAAACGGTCAGCAGCCTCGTGGGCACTGACTTTCTGTGTAACTCGAAGCAAGGAAGGCCACGAGAATTATATATAGGATACGACGTGTGTGTGTGTGTGTGTAGAGTTCGAGCGAGGAGAATGCGGACGGTGAACGTCGCGAGCGCGCGTCCTACATCCGTGTGTGGCGCAGGGATATTCTCGCTACAAATGGAAGCTGCCGCCGCGCTATCTATACATACGTTTTTCCTCTTCGCTGCCGAATCGGCGAACGGCTGATTTACGGCCGACGCTTTATATATAATATCGTTTTGTCGCTCTACTTCGTCTTCGATTACAACAATGTAGCAACGAGCGTTCGACGGATAGGGATCGACGAAATCGTCCATTGGAAAATCGCAACGTCGATATAAAGTCAAAGTGAGTTTAATGCTCGACTGCGTGCACGCGGCGCAAACGCGACCATATCTGGTCAATAATGTCTTTCCCCGCGGCCGCTTATACAGGTATACATATAGGCACATGTGCGCGGACTCTCTCGCCGCGAGTAGGTTTATACATACTCCACGCACACGGAACACACAGACGGGGACTATAGACGCGCGTGTCGTCGCAGTCGCGAGAGAGCTCGTTGTTTCCTTTTCTCTGTGCGGCGGCGAGCGTAGGAGAAATTACGCCGACGATTCGAAAAGTCGACCGATCGAGTTCTCCCATTAGCCTCCTTCGACGTGCCGCGGCTCTCTGTGTACACGTGTGTGTGTGTGTGTGTGTGTGTGTGCGCGATCCGAAAGGAAATCTCCTGCTGATGTCCGTCCCGCTTCATCCCGCTCGCGACGATTTCGCTTCTCTTCTCTCTCGCGCTCCTTTTTGCATGATGATGATATATACTCGGCGCGAGAATAAAAGCGCGTTCTATTGTCGCAGCGCGTGAGCTTGTTTTTTGTCGTCCGGGGTGAGCTGCTGGTGTCGCTTTCGAAAGTCCTCGCGAACACGTGTAACAAGACACACGCTTCGATCGGAATAATTGATTACACGCTGTAGCCGTGTGCTTCGATCTAATTACCGCGGACAATTAGTTCATTTTTTTTCGGCTCTGCACACTCGAAAGTTCGACCGAGAGGGAAAAAACGAGGAGTCTTTCTTCTCAGCGCAGAGAACACGAGAGAGGCTTTTCACATCTCGCGTTACATACGTGAAAGTACATATACCCCAGCCAAATTGTATCCTATACACAGGTGTATAACGGGCGCGATACAAGTGATTTCCAACGTTTCCCGCGGCGGCAAATTGAAACAAGTCTTGAGAGAGTACATTAGGACCACCTATCGCCGCGGCGGTGTCTCGTGTAAACTGCTGCACACAGACACAGCGCGAGAGAACAGCGGACTCGTGAAACACGGAACGTCACGAATGACCGCCGGTGTAAATAGTAATTTTCTCCGTGTCGTCGTAATCGCCGCCGCCGCCGCCGCCGCCGTCGCCGCCGTCGCCGTGACTAATCGCGCCTCGTCGCCGTCGTCGGCTAGACCGCAGCAAAAAAGCGCATCCTCTCTCTCTCTCTCTCTCTATCCCCCCTACGCTGTATAACCTCTATACACGACGGAAAAAAGGGAAATAACCGGCTGCGATTCGGCAACAACTATATCGGTATAGTCACGCGCTCGGTACAGTGAACAATTAACGCGATGATAATTCTCGGCGCTGCTACTGCTGCGTGCGCGGTGCTAATGTCGGAGGTTGTATAGTCGTTGGGAAAGTGTGTGCAGTAGCTGGAGAGTAGCTGGAGCAAGGCCGACGGCTTCGATGTCAACGCCGCTTTTTTTCCTCGAACCGATCTCGCGACACTTGGGCGCCGCCGCGGTTATAAAATTTTTCGGCACGCATTTTCGGGCGTTACGATAGTATCATCGCACGCGACTTTCACGAGGCATCCGACTCCCTTTTTTTACGTAATTGAACGCGCGAGATCATGCGCGAGTCCATTCAACCTCTGAGGGACTTGTGTAGAATGCACCGGCGAGCTTAAATGACAGTTATCGGTAGATCGATCGATCGCTCGGTCGGTCCCTCGTCAACGCGACCATGATCGCGCGCGGCGACCGGTGCGCGCTATCCCGGAGATCGCGCAACGGTGGCAAACGTTGTCTCGCGCGAGATGAAGTGTATATCAGCGCAGAGCGCACTAGGCAAATATCGCTCGGCCGTGAAAGCGATGCCGCCAGTCAATTACGCGAATCGAGCTTAAACCGCGAAACGATCGACCTTCCCGATCGCGTAATACCTGCTCCTTACGAGATACGGCGGCGGCGGCCGTGTGACGCAACGTCTCGGGAAACGAGAAACTCGATAGACGCGCTTACTGTGCACGTATAGTTTCCAGCTATTTGCGGCAGCTCGCAAGGCGCAGATATAGCTATACACGAGTATACATACGTGCAGCGCTCGAGTTGTCAAGGCCGCGCGCGACCTTCGTCACGGCTGCTGAACCCGACTGGTGCTCCGCGTACACGAGCGAGAGTATCGTGCACACCGTATTATACGCGTACAGCCGAAAATTGCACCGATCGATCCTCGCAGCTCTCTCTCTCTCTCTCTCTCTCTCTCGCTTCTATACGGCTAAACGCGTCTATACACCCCGTGTACGCTCTGAGATCGATTGACAACTGCGCGCGCGAGGAGGGCTGCCGCTGTGCACATCAGTCGATAAATCGCCGCCGAGGATATTATGGTCTATACTCAATCGGATTTATAGCGTTCCCGACTGCAGAAATGGACGACGCGGGTGCGGAGAGCGTGTGTAGCGTGTGTGTGCCACACAGCGATCTTAGGCTCTCTCTCTCTCTCAGAACTCGTTTATAAGCCGAACCTTCTTCTGCGACCGCATCGCCGGCCAATCGTCGGCTTTAATCGCGGCTAAAAATCTAGGGGAAGCAACACACACACACACACGCCGCGCGCGAGAAGGAGAAAGAGAGAGAAAGAGATGGAGACTTACCAGAGCCGAACGAGCCGTTGCGCTTCCTCCTATGGTCCAACTGCGATCCGGAAGTCCTGATCGCTGGGAGCCGACGGTTGCTTTATATCTCGCGAACAATTTCAACAAACAAGTCACAGCTGTGTGTCTTGATGGTGAGCTGGTTGAAGGTCGTCCCGTCGCTGCCGAAAATCGCCGCTCTAGCGCCGAGTGTGAACCGGTGCCGGAAAGCCAGAGTCACGCACAGAGAGATATCACGAAAGCTGCAGCATCCGCAGGCAAGAAACGTGTAATAAACGAGAGAAACCGGCTGCAGCGGCGGCGGCGGCGGCGGCGGCGGCGGCGAAGAAGCTGCAGAGGAGAGAAGGAGCCGGAGAGGCAAAAGAAGAAGTGCAGTATACTGGAAGAGATGAACAAAGCGGGCGCGCGCGAGCGAGCGAGAGATGTTCTCTCTTCTCCCCCGCTACTCTCCCGGCGCGATCCAGCAGCAGAGCAGCCGCAGCACAGACTCGCTCTCTCACATACTCGCGCAAGGTCCTGGGGCTCTTCTCTCTCCGGCTGCAAAAAATCCCATCTCCGGTTCACTGGCCAAATCCTGCAATGGCCGGCAGCGGCGGCGCATCACACACACTCGCGAACTCTCCTCCTCCGGTTTTTCGCGCGAGTTGTGTACTATTTTATCAGCGAGTCTAACGTTATGGGCAGTGCCAAAGTTCAAAACTGAGAGAAAAAATCGAGCAGGACCAGGAGTCCGTCGATCCGCGAGCTCATGGACGACAGGTGCAGCCGGTCCGGTCGTCGGCTTCGTACTGAACTGCGGTAGTGCGGTGTGCCGGACGCCGGCCCTGCGCCGCGCCGCGAGAGAGACTGCGGCGGCGGCGGCGGCGGCGCTGCCGGCACATCGCGGCGCTGGTGGTGGGGTGCGACGAGTCGCCTTGCTTGCGCTCTCTCGCGCACATGCACGAGGCTGCAGGACGACGAGTTTTAGCTGTGTCTGCGCGCACGCGGGGGGCTTTCTTTGTGAACGTGTGTGTTGGTGCGTGACTTTGGACCGGAGGCTGTCTCTTCGCATCTTTGCGGGATTGGATCTCGGACGAGGGGCTGCGACAACACGCTCGGATCGGCCAAGTTTCGGATCGATCGCAAGCTCAAAGCAAGTAAGTGTTTGGGAAGCCATCAGCCATCAGCCATCAGCCATCAGCCATCTGCAGGGGGGAGCTAACTTTTCAAAAGTCCTTTCGTCGCGCGTTGTTTATGCTTTTAGAGAGAGCAGAGGTGCGGTAACTCTCCTGCCATAGCGCGATTCATTGGCGCGTTAAGATAAGCCAACGTTGAACGTAGCGAACTTGTCCCTGCAGCGTGTACAATAAGTAACGCTGAAAGCAGCCGGAAAACGGCTCGCGCGCGATATATTGACGAAATTAATTGCCATCCGCTAGTAATTTGCATAGCTCTCCATCAGAACGATATACGCGTATGGGTGATTCGTTTTGAAGGCGCGGCCGATACCTATACACAGTCGAGCAGCGTGTATAGATCGCGGCCTGCATCGGAGAGTTTACGTTTACTCGAGGGGGACGGGCGCGCGACTCTCCTCGAATTAGGGGGAGAGAAATTTCGTACTTGTCGGGGAATTCGCCGATCGCCATGGGGGAGTTCCTGCACATGTGTACACTGCGCGGGGCGATCTTTACAAGCGCAGGCTTGTTTTCGTTCTATAACCTAAGTGAGTATACTCGAATTCGTTTCAGGAGAAGTCACCTAAACTTCTTTCATAGCTAGCTGTAGCCAATTTTACAAGGTGGATTCTATTAATCCGACCGTCGTGGAAAAACACTTATATAAGCCATAGATAAAGAGAGAGAGGTTAGTGTCGCCTCGCGTGTGCGGATGTCCCGAGGGGAGGAGCCGGCGCATATCAGCCATAATCAGCCATAAAAGCCAAGTGGCTCTCTCGCGCTTATCTCTACAGATTTTATTACGTCGATATGATTTAGCCGCGACCGCTCGCGCGCCATTTATATATATTTCGCTGGTAATTGACATTTACATTAAAGTCGCGATTTATAAGTGCCGCCGTTGCTGCTGCTGCTGCTGCTGCTGCTGCTGCTGCTGCTGCTGCTCTGGCGCAACTTCCCGGCGCGCGGACGACACACACTCGCAAACCTGTTTATCACGTTTCTCTGCGAGCCTGGGTGTATACTGCTCTATCCATGTCCCTCCGATATTCCGCGCAGTGCAGCGCTTAATTTGTTTCTCGCTCTCTCCTTTCCACGTCCTTTCCGATGTGTCTCTCGACGGCGACTGCAGACTCGCTCGAAATTCCAGCGAGCTATTTTTAAACTCTACTTCGCTCGATGCGGGATATTAATTCCGCGATTCGCAGTCCTTTACGTCTTGCGTATACGGCTTTCTCTCCAGTTTTATCGACCCGCCAAACGAGCGGGCTTTTGTTTGGAAAATTCCAATCTTATATCTCTCGCGCGCGCTCTCGGACACCGGAAGCGCGTAGGTACACGCGAAATATAGAAATTACAAGTGCAGCGGTGGTGCCTTTAAAGGACGTTTCTCGTAAAAAGCGCGCGCGAGGGGGAAAAGTGAATATCGCGTACGCGTGCGGATATAATAGGCAGCGCACGCGCCTTTTCCCCTTTTTTTGCTATACAGCATCGCACGTATATACGCTATACTTAATACGCCCCGGAGATTTATGAATTCGCCGCCGCGAGCCTAAAACGGAACCAATTCTCTCGGGGCAGGAATTTCGCTAATACGCCGCGTTATACTATATCCTCGTGCGCGATACGACGATCGGCATCGGAGCGCTGCAGCTGCGGCGTTAAGAGCCTCGTCTCCCCCCATCAAGATTGACTTCCGCGTTTCGGATCTGTGCAGTGCGCATGAATTCGCGGTTGTTCTTTCCATGGTCAAGTCTATACGTATGCGTGCCTGATAAGTATATATTATGATTACGATATATATAAGAGGGAAAGTGCGCATAATATAAGATATGCAGATGCGCTTCCGTGTTATAGATCGTTAAGTGCGTCGAATCGACCCCGAGGTCAAACATGTGTGTACGGTATATTCGCGGTGAAAAATGATTTCATACGCATATAATATCTGCAGCAGCATCGAGAGTCTTGTCAGAGCGACGAAAGCTGCTCATTTGCATTGATTTCCGAACGGCTGCAGTCCCGCGTATGCGTATGTCATATGCCGGCTGCACACGCGTATCGCTCCGTCGCGCGGCTATATTCGCATGATTTATCGCGCGGGATTAAAGTGTCCTGCAGAGGATCGTGGGCGACTTGCGCAGGAACCCCGTTTATAGAACCGCATAGTTTCGCGAGAGAGACCGGCTGCTGCCGCTGCTGCTGAATTTTCCGATTCTAAAAGGCTTCTCGCTCTGGCTAAGTTTATATCGCGAGGCTTTTTTCCCTCAAAGCAGTGCCCATAAGTGCATAATACATCAAGTCGATGCAAGAAAACGCGCAGGCAGTAATGGCCGGTAGTGTAGAAGCTTATTGTTACACGGCACGCATCGGACGTCGTGCAGGTGCCGCTTTTTCAGCTCCGCGAGAGCGGGCTGAAATTCCAGCGCGCGCGAGTTTCCATTTCAGTGAGTTATGGCGTCTCACAAGCTAATCATTCCAGCGCTAAGTAACATTATCTATTTCGTATAATCTGTTACTCTCTATTTCTGCGCTGTTGTAGCCGGTCACGCCGGAGTACACATTGTGTAAGCTCGACACCTAACGCGAACCTGCGTCGCCTTGTTTGAATAACTTATTGCGGGACGAGATAAATGCGTGCGTCGCCGAGAATTTCGACCGGTATTTCCATCGCGCTCTGCGCTTTTTTCCGTACAGGTACATAATATACGTACAGACCTAATCTGCCCGATTAATTCTCGACTCGTACATATATGGCGTCGCGCACTTCGGCTATTAAAAGTGCGTACGGTAATTGATTCGCTTGTCCTTGTCGTGCGCGAGAGAGGAAGGAAGCGATGCATCTGATGCGGGTTTCATTGAACATTATTTTCAAGGCGATGACTTTGTGTGTATTCTACTTTTATGAGCGTTTATGCAACGATCGCCGACCGTATAATCACGCTTTTTTAAGAGATCGTTTTTCTCTCCCGATGCGGCTGTTATGCGCATTAACCCGATAGAAAATATAGACGATGGATGCAACTTAGAGCTCTATAAAAGCTACATGGATTTCGCGGAAATCGAGCTCCAAGTATCTCTCTCCAATGCCTACGCCCAGCATTATACAGAGTGTATACCGCAAATAATTGCAATCATTGAATTGTTAAGTCGCAAATTCGATCTTTTATTTATTTATCCTTACTTACTTGCGTTTAACTGCTTGGGCTGAATCGCTGCTGCTGTGCTGCAGTCAGGCTTATACAGGATGGGTGTATTCGAATAAAGGACACTTGTAGTTGGCTGATTCTCACGATTTATTCAAGGCAAACTTTTCTATATAAAGTCCGAAATCGCGGCTTAAGACTGGTAGCTCTTTGGTAGCGACGGATAGGAGCGTCGTCCAAAGAGTCCAGGTTGAGTCTACAAACACAACTGATCGCGCGGAGTATACAGAGTATACTCATCAACTTCGCTGTTTTACATATCATTCTGAATCATCGATTTTGAGTTTTCGGCTTCGCAATATTGCTCAACTGCAATACGTCGCAGCACGTAACAGAATCTAAGGCTCATTAATTCCTAATTATCCACGCAGACGCTTAAAACAAGCTGTACACCTCTAGGACGGCAGCTCGCCTATAAATAACCGCGCGCGCGTGTGTGTGTGTGTGTGTGTCGACCGAGAGTAGCAAAAAACTTGTTTTTCCATATTATTTTCCGTCTCGTCGAACGCGCGTTACGCAAGCCGGCGAGCTGCGCATCGGAAAAACGTCAATTCGGCCATCCCGAAAGAAAGAGAAGAAGAAGCGATGATCCCGTGTTTACTGCAATTCCCAGCGCAGCCCCCGCGCGTCATGGAAACTGCGAGAGCTCTCTCGGTTGAGCGCAGTTCGATTGCGCACGGCGTTACTTATTTTTCAATTTAAAATTAGAAACTCCATTACCGCGGAGAACGCCGGCAGCCTTCATCATACTCGCTTTATTAGCTCTCGCGATTCAACCCCCGTCTCGCGGAATATAACTTTCTTCTGCTCGCCGTTATAATCTTGTATAGCGATGCGGTGCAGCGTTAGAATTTTTTAGATGAAATTAACGGTTTGGAATTGTTTCGATAGTTTTCGATGTGTAAAAAGCGCGTCCTTCACCGCCTTCGCTCGTTTAACGCGGTATAACCTTCGCTCGCGCTTGGGCTACTTATTTTGAGAGAGTATGCGCTGGCGCACACAATTGATTTCCTTCTGAGGAGTGAATTTCGAGGCTCGATGAACAGGCGAAGCGTGTGTGGCAATTACGAGAAAATCGTGCCGTGCCGATAATAGCCTTTAAAGATGCTTCGGGTTCGCTTATGAATCGTTATATTCAACACGACACGCGTCGAGGAATCTTAAGCTACTTAAGGAAGATTACTCTGTACCACTGCCGGATCGCGTATGTACACGAGTATTAGCTTTTTCACGCGCGCCGATGAGTCGACGCAATAGTACAAGTACACGCGTGTGTTCCCTCTCATTGTGACACGTGTTGAAGCAACGACCGTCACAGCTGATGCCGATAAACAAACAAAAGCAGGTAACAGAGCGCGCGCAAAAAACGTCCCGATGACTTTTCCATATACCCGCACTGCTGTATACAAGAGGAGGATCTCGTGCGAACGCGTGTTATACAGCAGCTTTCTACTCGCGGATCATCCCAAGCGCTGCACTAATGAAGCTATCTCCCGCGATGTAAAAGTCGGCGCTGTCTGGTAATTAGAAGACCAGGTCACCTACATCGATCGGCTGAATCGACTCTCGTTATACATCCGTACGCACGCGCGGGCCTCCCCCGTCGATAATGTAGAAAGAGAGGGAGAATCGACTAGAAACACTGCCGCTCCGCGGAGAATCACGCCTTTCTTTTTCTTGGGCGAAAATAGCAATCTTCCTCGACGGAAGGAGAAAAAAAATCCCGCCTCGGGCCTTTAATACTCTCTGTGTACTGGATTTATGCGTATTGCAAAGCTCTGCATAATACCTCGAATTAATCTCGAAAAAAAATTCTGGGGAAAAAGTTTACAAGATTAATGAACGCGCTGCACGTGTCGCAAGGATCGCTTCAGCGAAAACGAGTCCACGGGTACAGACACATAGGTGTATGTATATACGAAACAAAGCTCCACATTGTTACATTATATAGAAGTCGAAATTCGCGCGCCCACTTTCGCGCTGCGGGTAAACAATACAAATTATGAGAGGAAGTATGCAAATGAGAAAGGGAAAGAAGTCACGTGTGTGTATGCGCTGCGGGAGTACGATGGCCTAGCGAGATAAGGATCCCATCAGCATCGATAGAGCCGACTTTGTAGGCCGCGTGTATTGTGTATAGTGTATCGGAACGACGTGTAGAAATCGAGTCGCGTGCGATGTGAGTACCCCCCTCCTGCCGATAGGTGGTGTCCGGAAAACTTATCTCGCGAGTGTTAAGACGCGCACTCGGTTAGTATATATAGAAGTTCCAAAATTTCCGTAGCCGGTAGTCCGATGCTTCTCAGGAAGACTGTGCGTAATCGCTGTCTGCGGCAGTTATTGCTTCGATTCTCTCAGAAAGGCCCTCTCCTTGGATCCGTGTCCTGTGATTGTCTATATGTCAGTATTATACAGATATAAGATAGTTATAAGGTACTAGGGAATAGTTTTACGCGGATCCAATGGAAGACTCGGTACGAGTGGGTCGTTCATAACCTACCAATGCGGTGTATTTACACAGTCAGCCTCTGGATTATTAATAACAATCCACTACTGAGTAGCGACTATGACTACCCCATCTCTTTTGTTTTTTTTGTTTTTTTTGTTTTTTTTTTTTGTTATTTTTTACACGTGAAAAGAAAAACCAAGTGTTTCGCTGCTATCTGGGGCTATGGATATTCCCCAGCGGCGCGAAGAAGCTCCTCTGCAGCATCTAACATCTTCCTTCGCGATCTACATGTTATCGTTATTATTATAATATATCCAGGCGATAATAAATGAGGGGAAAGTCCCTTGACGAAAGGTACGCCGCTCTACATTAACGCTCCAAAGTGCTCCGTCATGCGCGCCTATACTCCCACGTTACAGATATATATATATATATATATATAAGTGCGAGACAACGGCCGATCAACTCGCGATTTCTTCGCCGGGCGTGACCCGTATATTGACTCGTCGCTCTGTGTACTGCAGAGATTTGCCCGGCTCAGCTCTCTCTCTCTCTCTCTCTCACGTCGCGCGATTTATTGCACTACTGCGCAATGCCTCTATCGATCATTAATTATTGCGTATATTATAATGCGCTGCTCTCTTCGCGGCTTTTGTCTCTGCTCCGCTCGTTTATGGCGCATAAGCGTGTGAGTTTTCGTGATTCGATACCGTCAGAGAACGAGGCTGTCGCGCCGAGATAAACGACCAGCTGATGGGAAAACCTCTCGACCTCCGCTTGGGGCGGCATCGTGCAAGTTATTCAATATTGCAGAAGGTTGTTTTTTACGAGACGATGAAAAGTATGTGTAAACATATGAATTGAAATGAAATTTCGCTCTCTTTTTCCGCGCATAGAACCGCGAGAGTGAGAGGAGAAACCGTCCGTTAATTTATGATAGGCGTCCGCGTTCTGTAAAAACACAGGCTTCGCAGCTCGCGCGTGGAACGATTCGATTAAGTTGGATGCTTCTTTTGAAATTCATCAGGCTTTCCACAGCTAATTAATTCCCAAGAATGTATATACACAACAAGCGGGGGAGAGAAAACAGTTAACAGAGAAGAAAACGATCGTCGAGATTGTCATCGTCGCGGCGGCTTGTTTTCCCTTTCGAAAATTCAGCTCCTCTCCGCGTACACGTATTACACGAGTTCCCTGCTTCCGCCTGTATAATACTCTCGTGTAAGCCGCGTGTACTTATAGACGGTAGAGAAAGTGCAAACTTCTTTGGCAAATTATCCCCCGCGCGACCTACTGCTAATATAGAGACTAATTCTCGCTCATGCACAGCGCGAGTCTTGCGCATCTAATTACCGCCGCCGATGTACACTAGGCACACTCGCTATAGTCTCGCGGGCCTAGATTTATATACTCGAATTATACGAAGAACCGGAAAAAAACAGAGTGATACATATCCAGCGATCTAACCACGGGCTGCATCGGCCACAGTATAGTCTATCACAAAGAGAAGAGATCGTCGCGCTCGTTGTGAAAAGCCGGCACGAAATGTAATCAACGGTTGGACGCTCGAAAAGACGTAGGTATACAGCTATAAGTATACAGGGAACGAGTGGGTGGGCAGCAGCAGCAGCAGCAGCAGCAGCAGCAGCAGCAGCAGCAGCAGCAGCAGTCTGAAGGCCGGATAAGGCCGTACAGCGGCAGCAAAGACACAGCGCGCGGCGGAGAGCGGCTTTAATAAAGGTGGAAGATTCACGGTAGGCCGGGCACACGGTGCTCTCTTCCGGTGCGTCGGTTTCCCACAATGTCGTGCGCGCGCGAGCTACGTGTGCGCTCTAGGCTCTCAAAAGTGACAATAAGCTGCCGCACGCTGTAGAGGCCGAGTGTACAGTGGAAACGTCGCCGAGGTGTTGCTTCTGCTGCACTTATTTCTGGATTATATTATCTTCTCGCGCGCGAGACGTCAAGGTCGGGACGCCTTTTACGCTCCCGGTCGTTTACCCTTTACAGCTCTTTGTCGCGCGACCGTGTGTGTAAGAGGTTAACTCCTCTTGGGATATTTACGCAAAGCTCCCGCAAGCTCTGCCTGTCAGTCTGTCACTTTCTCTATATATGCGCTAAGAGATAGCTCGTCTCCAGTGCAGCTATTGCGTGGGCATAATTGCGGCTAACCTTGGCTTTGGCTCCGCTTCGTCTGTCTGTCTCATTCCTAGCCGAGTTAAACTGTGCGCAGTTCCTCAGCGCGCTCGCGCCGACAAATTGGACGTAACGCTCGAGGGAGGACGGGCGCAACACACACACGTACACGCGCACGCGCGCGCGCGTGAATTTCCTGAGAAATGGCTTTTTACCGCGAGATCGTTCGCCTTGGCAGGAGAGCAAACACTTCGATTGAGACTTCCGCGCGCTGCAGCTGCAGCTCTCGTATCGCTGCGGCCGTGTGAAATAGCACTCGCGGTAGTAGTCGCGCTTCAAGTTTCTCCCGGCAGCTCATGATTCGTCAAAGTCAGAGTGTGGAAAAAAGATGCCGCTGCGGTAGCTGCCGCAAGCTGCTTAATGTATGAATTTCTCCTGTCGCCGCTGTGCAGGAGAGCGAGAGCCGCGAGCTGTCTGACCCCGTGAGAGGAAGAAAGAGAGTCGCCCTGTGCAATGTGTTTGTTTATATCTGAGACGGCTGATCGAAAAATGTCGAATAAGGCAGAGGCCGATTCACGCCCGCTAAATCCCCCGCGCTAATGCTGACAATTAATCCTCCGATGCAGGCGAGACACTTCCGGCGAATGGATTGCCACGAATTATCTCTCTGCCGCTCGTTCTTTATCTCTCTCTCTCTCTCTCTCGCTCTCTCGAAGCTTCTTCGTGAGAGACGCGGCGGGCTGAGCGACTCTGCAATTTCTAAACTGATTACCTTAAAGTTAATAATACATATATATTGCGAGACTATCGCTCGTTTAAAATTACAAAATCTTAACATATTTTCTGATTACCTTAAGTCGACGCAGCTCTACCTATTGTATCCTTTTTTTTCAGGCGATGGAAAAGCGGGCAGCCCGGTTTACACGCCTTTCTACGGCGCACTCGCCGAGCAGTCTTTCCTCTTATCTCTCTCATCCCTCGAGTCGCGACGCCGTCCTGCAGCGATGTTGACGCTGTATCTCGCCCGACACCGCCGCACGAAGATAATCCTTTGGCAGAGTGAGAGCTGGCGCTCTTTTCCTTCCGACAGACTCGACAGGTACTTTTTTCTTACGCTCTGTATATTGCGCTGTGGACCTCCCGGCTTGAATAGGTGATGAAAGAAAATATTAAAAATTTTTATTAATTTAGGTTCATTCGTCAGAAGAAAAACGATCACACACATATAGTCCAGCACACAGGACGAGAGTTAATTGGCACCTGGCATCACGCATGCGCGCCTGAGTTATCGCGACCTTGTATTTCAATGCAAATTATTGAAATAGGCAATAATTAGCTTCTTTGGATATTTCGGTGCGCGAATGTAAATGTACCGACTACAGACAGCTTTTGTAAAGCTTGGCTTATACGCGTACGAGCACAGCTCGCTTGAATTACGCGTCGCCGGCGTAATTGGAAAGTCAAAGAGAGCTGAAAGCCGCTGCTGAAAAAGAAGGAAGCATCCGAGACGCGTCCGGTCGAGGACGTCCTAAAATATCCTCTCTCTATGCGTACAGCAGCAGTAATGCGCGTCGGGGAAAATACGATCTCGGCATCCTTCTGTCGATCATAAACAAGGTAGTCTATAATACGCGAGCTGCACTCCCAGTTTCTTATCTCGGTGCACGATCAACTTGCGGCGGCGGCGGCGGCGGCGGCGGCGCACTTTCACTGCACGCATAGCGCACTATATGTACACTGCACTGCACCCTCGCGAGCGCGATCCCTCTCCGACGAGAGCTCTCCTCTCTCGATGAGTCTCCAATTTCCAATCGCTTATCGAGTTCTATCGACACGCGCCCGTGAGAATTTACTTTCGATTTTTTTTCTTCTGCTCGGTCAAAAAATAATTAGAACGGGTGAAAGTTTAATTACACAGAGGTGAGCTTTGATTTTGGCGAGCGACGCACACAATGCGACGAATGCGCGCGACCCATTCCATACGCGAATATAATCGACAATGGGCCGAGTTTAGCTTTGGCCTCGTTATTCGCGACTGAAATTCCTCGCCTCCGGACGCGCGCACGCGATCGGATTTATCTTCCGGGCTAGTTGGCTCGATATAGGTAATCTATACACGGCCCGACGAGGTCGCGCGAGATTTCGGAAAGTGAACGCGTTATTCGCCGCGGAGCCTATGTGAAAGAGAAATTTCGCGCAAATGAAGCGGCAAAAAATTTAATCGCCCAGCGACGCGTTACACGTATACACACGCAGAGGCCCTCGTCGTAGGGTAATCAGAAATGTACAGGTATATCGTCGTAAGGGAATTAAGTATATTTTTGTACACGGGTATATGTATAACGGGACCGCGCACGTGTTCAGCAATAACGCACTTCATAAACAGGCGCGCAGCCGTGTGTACATAAATCTCGGGGAAAAAGTAGCGATCCGCAGGATGCTTTCGCGGAATCGTATAACGCCGCCTCCCCGCGATACAGCGATTTAACCCGCGCGAGAACGAGTTTATTCGCGAGACGCTGCAGACTTCTGATTAGCAACGCATCGGCCGCAGTGACAAATGATGCGCTCGTAAATAACGCCGAGAGATATACTCGTATAGAGCGCTGGGCTCATATATACAGCCGTCGTGTAACGACTGCACGACTCGCACGACGACGGCTCGTGCACGCCGCAAACAAACATAACTAACGAGCGCTATGTGTGTATATAAGCGCAGTCTCTTCTCTATTATGCCGCATCCCGTAAAACCCTCGCGGATCGATCGAGACTTTCAGATATCGCGCGTTAGCTCGCCCGTAGTAACGAACAATATCGAATGGCGCAGTTACTTTTATTGCTGTACGGCTTTTCGTAATTATATCGGCGGACGACTCGTGAATTTCCCCGCAATTACCGCTAATTAATCATTGCGACTGCTGGAGCCTATACAATGCGCATTACGTTATGCAGCGCGGCTCTTTCGAAATATGCGCGCGGCATTATAATCGGGGATTAAGGTGGGAATAATAATTCGGTCTAAAAATCCGTTCTATATACACGCACGCAGGAATTTGAAATGATAATTTCATTATCGTGGAGAAAAATGACGCGGAAAAAAAGAGTGTAAATGGATTGGAAAGGCGTGAATACTTAATCGCGCGTCGCTCGCTCTTCTCTGAAAGCATTATGCTAATTCGCGCGCCCGAACCATCGGCTTTTTTCCTCTCTTCTCCGAACGATTCGAGTCCCGCTCGACGCTGCTGTTATACACGAGTACACGCACGAGCCGAAGACGCGATGCAAGCGGAAGAATCGGTTGCAGCACGCGACGCGTGTAGCTCGAGTCGAAATCCCCCGAGAGGCTTCGACCGCACGATCTTGCGTGCGTTACGTCGGCTTGAAACGCAGAAATGTGTGCGAGTGAATCGGAGGATGTAGGCCAAACCGATCGCCGTTGTTGCTCTTCAGAATTTGTAGGACTGCGCGCGTGGACACGCCTTCGAGTAGCTATACAAGTAACCGATCGCTGTGTATATTAAGACAATCGATATCGTTTGCAAACATTGCTCGCGCTTGTACACGGCATAATGCGCCTCTATTCGTTCACCTGCATCTCTCGCGCATGTATGCGCCCTGCGGCTAGGTTTGCCTGCGGTGTGTGTATACGCAGTGGGTGGGAAAGTTGTACATAGAAAGGCCGATTCATCGTTCAGTTTTCTCTCTTTACAGCCGGATCTACATAGTCATCCCTAGAAAATAGCGCCAAGGGCGCTCATTAGCACACGCCGTCCTTATAACACAGTGTCGTAAGCCGCGGCGCGAAACCGCAGAAATTTTCGATTCGCGAGCGCAATATCGCGTTGTTATACAAGCCTCTGATGCAGCGCGGAAGACGACGCGAAAGGACTTTCGTCAGCGCGCGGGAGGGATTCCGATTCGAGGAGAGACGGATTGAGTGAAAACGAGTCGAAGCCGCAGCAGCGAGAGAAAGAGCGGATAAAAATTAGCGGGAGCTCGTTTGTAATTTCATGTCACAAGTATACAGGCCGCGGTGTGTCTGTAGCTGCTCCCATGCACTCTCCGCCGCGCTCTCGGACAATTGTGTTTGCGGTCGCGAGTCTGCGGCCTCTGTGTACACGCGAAACGTTACATTATATCGTGAGGTCGAATTAAGGAAGAGGAATCGGCTCTCCCTGAACTTGATCCGTTAGTTAGTCTCTCGCTCGTACGCGTGTGTGAGTTTACATAGACCCATAGCGCGGGAGAAGGTCAGGCGGTGCACTGCAGCCTCGTGGGTGTGTGTATTACGAGGAATCGGTTGCGACGAGAGCGCACAATTTCCGTACGGCGCAGTTGAGAGAGAGAGAGAGAGAGAGAGAGAGAGAGATGCGCGCACACGCCTCGAGAAAACGCGTCGAGGATTTTCATCTATACTCGCCTACGCCTCGCGACCTCTTTCCACCGCCGCGCGGGACATTCGGAAAAATATACCGCTACACATATATACACGCACGGAGACTTTCCGTTTTGGTCATTGGTGAAAACGCGCCTCTAGATACGAGCTGTAGAAGAAGAAGAAGAAGAAGACGAAAAGGATGAGCTGCAGCTAAATCGGTGTCGACCGGTATAGGCTCGTTAATTATCTCGACTCGCTGGCTCATTGCGACATAATGCGCGTGTAGGTATACTGCACAGCCGAGCATCAGAGAGAAAGAGAGGCGCTATCTCTTATTGGGGGTGAAACTTGACCAACTCGGCGGGATATACGTCGTGCTCGATTCGCCTTTGTTTTAATTGAAACCGGCGCGCCTTGGTTTGCTAATCGCTCTTGGTTTTGTTATATTTGCCCGATAATACAGGATCTACCGCTTCGTCGGCTCTTCGAGTCTCGATAAATCAGCGGATTCGCGAGGAGCCGGCCGACAAGTATCTGAAAGCGAGCCCTGATTCTGTCGCTTAGAAAACCGCTTCTAGGAAGGCCGGCTCGCGGCTCTTTCTGTTTTTCTCCGTTTCTCGCACTCACTCACTTCGAGGCCTGATTAGCTCTTATTGACATGTTGAAAAGCGAACGTTATGAGCGGGCGAGATAATTCCTACAGCCCTTAGCGCCCGCATAAATGTATATAGCTCTTCCGGGTTCGCGCTCTACGTAAACAAGCGTTGCACAATAGCGAAAAGTAGCAAAATGCAGGCCATAAAGCTGCAGGATTATATGCTTATACCTATATATAGGCAATAGAACGGCGTGAAAAATAGCTCGGCGCGGCCGTAAAAGATTTTATTGACTCTCGAATAAAATTTACACCGATTCGTATATATCCATTGACGCCGGCATATTTCATCTCCGCAATATCCATACACACACACACACACACAAAGTGTTTTCCTCCTCCTCGCGCGCAAGTAGGCTATCGCGCACACGCAGACATTCGTATGTACATACGACTGTACGACACGCCATATACCATATACGTGTACATGGCAGTAGTGTGTTCTCTCGAACGGAAGCGTCAGCCGTTAGTTTGCATATACAGCGGAAAGAAGCGTGAGAATGTTTACGTCTCGGCCATCGCTGTGTATACTCCAGCGAAACATAACAATGAGCGGCGGCTGGGGTGAGGTGAAAGTCGCGCTGTATAGTCGCTGAGTGGTACGCGGGGGCATTAATTCGCGCATATCTAGCAGTGGTCGTCGCCTCGCTCTCTCCGTTATTAATCACTCTTGCAGTGAATAACACCCGCGTGTATTCCGCGCATATAGTGCACACGGTAGCTGCTGCGTCATTCCTCCGTGTGGGATGACCGGCAAACACCTCTTAGCTCGTTTGCGGTACATTATATGATAACACAGCGCGCGTAGTTCTTTGATTCGCGATCAATCTGTTGCTATCTACATTACCATGTGGGTAATCAGCATTAGAGAGCGGTAATGTATGAAAAAATTCAAATGAATTGAAAATTTCGCTTTTCCAACGGTAGCTTGTGGATGTACATGCCGAGGCTATATATAGTCGAGATGGATGAAAGCCTGAATTCGCTGCAGAGCCGCCGGGAGGCGTCAGTCATACGAGACGACGGAGGCATGTGCATCATGTGCACATTATAACTGTCTTCTCTCTCTCTTACGATATGGTATCGCTCGCTCGAGTGTATTTCTACGTCTGTGTGAGTGGGCACTGGCTATGTTCTAATAATCTGATGCGCAATTTTTGTTACAGAGTAACAGCGCTTGGAAGCCAGCTCTCGCGAACATCGGATTCGTCGTCTCAAGGTTACCCACACCCCACTACAGCTGCTAGAGACGATGGAATGCGCACCAGGCACGAAGCGTTTACCAACAGATGTCGTCTGGTAAACTTTTCCCGCGAGTGTTAAGATGCGCACTCGGTTCGTATATATAGAAGTTCCAAAATTTCAGTAGCCGGTAGTCCGATGCTTCTCAGGAAGATTGTTGGTAACTCGCTGTCTGCGGCATAGTTATCGCTTCGATTCTCTCGGAAGGGTCCTCTTCTCGGAAACATATGCTCCCTTGAATGTCAAAATGCTGTGATACATTAGATTTATACAGATTAACATAGATAATAGACATTGTATATAGTCTCTCACAAATCCAACCGACGACTGGGCACGAGCTGGATCGTTGCATAACATGCCAATGCGGTGTACTTATCACAGTCAGCTCTCTGGATTACTAATAATAATCCACTACTGAGTAGCGACTATGACTACCAACTTTTTTGCCTTTTTTGCCTTTTTTGCCTTTTTTTTCAATTCGACACCGACGTTGCAAGTCGCCGAGGTATATGCTGCACTTTGGCAGAGAGTTTCGCTGTCGCACAGTGCAGCCCAGCAATCTGCGGCTATAGAGTCCACCGAGCATTGGCGTAATAGAACTGGAGGCATATCTGCAAGACAAAGGACGAGTTGATTGGCAACACGCCCTCCGGATTCATCCGACGTCTCCGCGAGGGACCATGCGAAAGCCTCTTACACTAGCTGTGCAATATACATCCACCTGCCGTCGCGTGCGCGTGAGTTGTTGCAAATTCTAATTGAAAATCCAAATTTAAAGGCGGCGCGACGACGACGACGAAGAGCGACCTTGTCCGCGATGTTGAACAAGCGACGCTGCACATAACTGTCTTCTCTCTCCGCGCAGTGGTCCCCGATGCAGCGGAGCAATATCGACTAGAAAGCATCTCTCTATCGATAGTATCGCTCGCTCTCTCGAGAACCGATGACTTTTCTGCTACACACACACACACACACACACACACACAGATCTCTATTATTCCTGTCGTCCGATGTGTACGCAATTACTATTTTCAGCTCGTCTTTTTTTCGGCTCTCTCCTACTCTCTCGCCGGAGTGGATAGGTCGTAATTATAATGGCTTATCTCCCAGGCGGATTACAAGGAGGACGCGTATGCGTAAATGAATTTCAGCGCGCGAGCGAGAGAAGTGGAGAGAAGGAGAGGGAGACAGAATGTCGATCGATTCGGGGTCAGCTCCTGAGTCATGGGCTATACGCTCGCGATCCTATCTCTCTTCTCTCCCTCGCGCCGTACTCACAGTGTGACTTCCTCTTTTGCCTCTTCTCAGCCTCATTTACAATGTCGTGATCTTCATATCCAGAGCTGAATCACGTCCCCCGGACTAGACCGCGGGCGAACGAGCGGCTACTTCCCATGAGCTTGTACACATCGGAGCATTTTCACTCGCCCCCTATATCGTCGTCTGCCTCTGCGATGCGTCGTTTTACTGCTCTCTCTCTCTCTCTCTCTCTCTCTCTTTCTCGTAAACGCGCTTTATTATCGGGACCTCCGCTCGACAAATCATCTCTCTGCGACGTTAATTCTGTCGAACTTCTTATTGGCCGATTCGAAAGTGAAAAGCGGCGTTTTCGGCCAGTTTCCCGCTATAATGCTCATAAAGTTTAGAGGTTTTATCTCGCCTAAGATAGAGAAACAGGCACGTGTACGAAATATCGCCGGGGCACGAGCGAACGATGACGATGGGCACTTGCATCATAGATTATGAAGCGGAGAAAAAGGCTGTACACGATCGCAATTCGAAAGAACAAGCGCAAACATCCCGACGACGGCTACTGTTCGCCAAACAACTCGTCTGACAATGACGTTTTTATAGCGGCCGGCGAATCGCGACTGCGCCTTTAGCCGTAAATCTCTGGCGGCTCCATTGTCGCGCGCAATTTATTTATAAATCAACGGGGGCCCGCTCGCGAGTTAAAGTATGTGTATACGCGTAGGCCCGCACTTGTTGCATCGGGATCTCTTTCTCTCTCTCTCTCTCTCTCTCTCTCTCTCTCTCTCTCTCTCTCTCTCTCTCTCTCTATTCGCGGCCATTGTGTGCACGGAGCTGCCTTCACCCATTTACGTCCCACCCACGTCATATTATGTCCGCCGCGTGTCGTTATGCGCGAGAGCCTTTCTTCTTATCGCTCGTCTACTTGTACGCGCGCATACATTTGCTCGAGGAGAGACTCGCCGATTGGCATTCCTCCCGAGCGATATTAGATCTAGCGAAAATACAGCCCGGCGCGTTTCACATTCCCGTTTTCCGTACGAGCGAGCATACGGCTGCACTCCTCTCCTTCGTTTACGCCGCAAAATACCCTCTTTTTCAGCTGGCAGCTTTCTCGAGTCTATCGCTTATGCTAATGTTATTCAGCCGCGCTGCAGCAGCGGCAGAGAAATGATGAATTAGAGGCGACTTGCACGCGCGCGCGCGCGCGAGCGTACACTTTTGACACAGATAGCTTGACGAGCGTAAAGGATGAAATTGCAAACCGCGAGAGCTTACGTAAGGCGTCGTCGTATCGGCCTGCGATGCTTGACCTGTCTTGGCCCTCGTTTATTCGTCGGCGTTTTTCACTTCTTCCCTTTAACGTGTACGTATAACGAGAAGCGCCGCCGAAAGTCGTCGCGCGCGGTGAATGCACTTGACCGCGAGCTGCTGCGCTGCAGCCGACGACCGCGTGATTTACACCGGTGCTATGCGGGGAGCGCTCTTGATTGGTTTGCGGCTTTTACGACGCGGCTCTCTCTCCCTCTCTCTCTCTCTCTCTCTCTCTCTCTCTCTCTCTCTCTCTCTCTCTCTGCCTCTCGTTTAATCGCCGAAAAGCTGCCTCCTCGCTAAGTATACGGATCCGGAGCGAGTTTACTCCCGCGGCGGCCGAGTCTCTCTCCGTCAAAAGCTCGGCGAGCGCATACAGGCGAAATACTGCTCGCGAAAGAGTGTAGTGAAAGTATCGATATTTCAAGCTCGGCCGGAGGGAAAAATAGCGGAAATGTCGCACGGGGAGTCGGATCGAGACAAAGCGACTTTCGCTCGGCTATGCAGCGGCTGAATTTATCTCCTCCTCCCTCGCTCGCTCGCTGATCGCTGGGCATATAGGTATATATGACGGGAAGCGAGCGATGGAATATCGCCGGTCCATGAATCGCCATTGGCAATGGTAATTTTAATCGGCGGCGATCGCTCTTCTCCTCTCATTACGATTATATGCTTCTCTCTGTCTGCGCCGCGTTGTTGTCGCGTATGGAGAACGCGCAGCAAAACACCCACAACTCGCCGCCGGATGGAGATGGAGGAATCGTGCGCGCGCGCGCGCTCTGCGCCAACTTTCCCCCTACAGCTGTCAACTGCGCCGCTCGCGCTTGCATTCCAAACTATTTCCATATTTTCTCCGCTTTTTATAACCTTCCTTTATCTCCTCTCTCTACTCCATGCGTTATATACCTAGTCGCGACAGCTATTTTTGAAAAACCATAACAAATCCATTAAAAATTCCTCGGCGGCTGACCATCACGCGCTGTACTGATGGGACATGGCAAACACGATCGCGCGAGAAACTTCGATCAGGGGAATCTCACGGGCGGCGGAAGTCGGTAGTCTCGTTCGGCTTTTCTCTTTCCGGGGATGATGCCGGCGCGATCCAAAAGTTTCTAGACACTCGATTCTCAAGCAGCTTTCGCTTGCCCGCGTGATGCTCTTTGCTTGTCATCCCTACCGCGGGAGCTCCTCGAGGATCTCGGCTTTTCGCGCCGGAAAACACTTTGGAATTTCGCCCCCCCCCCCCCCCCCCTCGTCGTAGTATAGGCTTGCGTCAAACTTTCGCAGACTCGTCTAGGCTTCTTGGAATTTCGCGGGTTCTATTTTCGTGCGATGGAGTTGGAAAAACTGCTCGAATTAGCATATACGTCGAGGCGACCTGGTTCAACTTTACGTTACTGCTGTCTATATAGGTGTGCGTATCTAATCAAGCTGTCGGCGCGTTTCGTCTATTCGCGTACTTATACTACTCGCAATTTGACTGCACCATATGCAGCGAATTTCGATCCGAGGAGTCAGAGTAGAGGTATAACGTTCTCCTTGGAAATTAAAAATACCTGCCATTGTTGAACCCGATGCAGCATGTGCAAACTCAGCGGCAGCGGCAGCGGCATCGTCGCCTTGTCCCACATAATCGTGTTTACGCGTCGGTACATATAGCGCTGAAACGCGACGTACAAGTACGGGCGTCACTCGGATCGCCTCGCGCTCCGTATACGGATTTAGCCTAATTTCTTATTACGCGCGGCGCGAATTCGCGCTGACCGTCGACTTTTGCCTTTCGCTCGCGATAAATTCGTCGAAAAGTTTCGTCATCTACTATACAACTCTCTAGAATCAGTTATGTCTATATCCCGCACGATTTTCCACGGCATCGCGCGGCTGCAGTTTGCGGACGTGTAACGCGGAGACGCGATGAGAAATCTTATGGCGAATATTTCGAGTCCTCGGCCGCGAAGGTCAGGGTCATGGAAGGGAGCCGGACTTTCGCTGATGAGGGATCGGCCAAATTTGGTCGTGTTCTCCGAGAGAGGCGTTGGCGGCGCCTGCTCGCGCATCAAAGTCATCGCGAATCGTTCCCTCGAAGCTGCTGCTGATGCGACGTAATGACGTAACCGCAAAGAGAGAGAGAGAGAGAGAGAGAGAGAGAGAGAGAGAGAGAGAGAGAGAGAGAATCGACCGCAGGACTAAACGAAACTCGTTTCGCGACACGGCTTGTTGTGTGTACGATAATGTTGTGCGAACGTCGCAGTCTCGCGCTTTTCGATCCAACGGAATATTTCAAAATCGTTTACGCAGGTGTCAGTTCGCCGCAGCGGATGAAAAATCGGCGCGAAGCCGAGGCAGGAGGAGTCGACGCCTATACACCTGCGATTCGCGCGACTATCGAGTATCGATTTTAATTACCGGCGGCGAGTTATATTCGCGCTGCTCCTTTTTCTCTCTCTTGCTCTCTTGCTCTCCGGGGCCGGCGGCGTTTCGCGTGATTTATGGGCTTGGAAGAAAAAAAGCGTTAATTGAAATGGCGCTCTAGCCAGAACAAATACAAAAATCGATTTCAAAGCTCTCGCGCGATTATTACACGTGAGAAAAAAGTGTACAGCTCGGTGTTATGCAAGTCCCTCTGCGAATTTATAGCTTCGACGCAACCTCTCACCCGCCAAAGTGTAAAAATTGCGAAAAACGGAAAGTTTGATATTCGAACCGAAATTTTAAAAAATCTCGTGATCGAAGATGCGCGCGCGCGAGGCGCGTAGGTGGACTCTAATCGGGAGAAATATTATTATCGGCCGGTCCGCTCCGCTCGAAGCCCATTCGTATCACACTCGCTCACACGCGCGGGCTAGCAATTAACTCGACGTAAACGCCGATATTATAACGACTGCTTTTTGCACGCTTGGCTGCGGCCGGTCTTTCTCTCTCTCCCTCTAGTGGCGATAACCTCAAAATTTACTCTCCCCCCCCCCCTCTCTCTCCTTCCGACGTGTCGGCTGTTTATGGCCCGAGCTCGTAAAGCACTCGTTGCACACGATAGCATTATGTACTGTGAAAAAGATCGATCACACCCGATCGCTAGCTCTGTAAGTACAGCTATGCCAATAAAATGATTTCGAATCGATCGAGCGCGGCGCGCGAAAAATATATCGCATGTCCGAGCTGATGTGTATACGTAACGAGCGATTAATATATAATATGCGCGAGCGTTTTGTCTCGAGCAAGCTCTGTGTGCGCAGCATACATTCTCTTGCGCGACGGTTATCGAAAAAGTCAGCTATAGATATTTACGCAAAGGCTCGAGATCAACTCTCGCGCGTGAAAGTTGTCAAGTTTTCGGACGCTTGATTAACACTCCTTTCCGCGAATGAAAAGAAAAGATTCGCCGCGCGCAATTAAACGTTATAGTCCGTTGTTTTTTCCCCGACGAGGTTTAAGGCAAATTTTAATTGGCTTGTCCCGCATTTCTGGATAATTGATCTGAAAAATACGCGCACGTCACGCGCACGATCAACTTTCCTCCGGCGGCGTTTTTATTTTTCACCTGCCACGCACGTGTCGCATACGCGCGGGGATTACCATTTCACGGATATTAAGATTATGCGCAGTATTTACCTTGTCGTCGATTCTTAATTCTTTTCTCTTTTTTTTTTGTACTTCGAGAGCAAATATTTGTCCGAGCTTCGAGTCCGATTTGGTTGTGCGCACACACGAGTGGACGAGATTCAGATTCGGCGAGCTATTGGTCACCGCGGCGCGGGTGTACGAGTGTTTGGGAGTAAGGTGGCGCAGGAGCGTGAAGCAGAGGGAGGTGATGCGTCTCGTGTCGTGATTCCAGTTGAACTGCCCTTAGTCGGCCCTTAGGCTGACCCAAACGGCGAGGATTACTAATCTGTCCTAATGCGCTCGACCGGGTCGGAAAAACCGAGCTCTGATCCGGGCCGCGTCGCTCGAGGTACGAACGCTGGAGTCTTCGCGTGTATGTGCGCGTGTGTGCGCGAGTGGGTGCTGTGTGGCCACCACAAGTGTATTGAAATCCAGGCACGCGCGAGAGCGTCTCTCGACCTCGTAAAAGACTCAAAATAAAATTGTCTCTTTTCTGCCTCTGAAGTGTGCGGGCAAGCGTCCGCTTGAAAAAACGCGCGTATTTCGGCTGTTTGCTGGACACACAACTCCACTTTAGCCGCGGGGTCAAGGTCCCCGCGGCGCCGAGTAACGTGACCATTTCGATGCTTTGCACGACCCCCTCTCTCTCTCTCTCTCTCTCTCTCTCTCTCCACGTGTTTGCGGGGAAGAGCGTGTCCCTCGTTCTTAAAAGCGAGCCTGACGAAACTTGCAACAAGACCGATACACAATCCTCCGTTTTGCAAGCTCGAGTTTTCGACTCTTCGCGCAGGGATCCTCGCCGCGACGATTAGCCATCTGCGCACTTATGGCGCGAGAATCTGCACAAAGCGCGGCGATTTCGCTCGACCTTTTCCCCACACGTGCGGCGTCTCTGTGCTGCGAGATCGAGAGCTGGAGAGAATAGTCTCCATATATATAGATGCACGAGAGATGCGCGAAACTAATACGGGGCCGGGAGATCGTCGTCGTGTTTTTCACGCCGAGCACGAATCGTGAAAGCCTTACCTACTTTGTCCCGAAAGCGATTTCCAGCGTCTCTCTCAGCGATATACAGCGATAAGCATCTCGCTCACCCCGCGGCAGCTGTATACGATACAGCACTATGCCTCGATCTTTCTAATTGTTCCTCTCGCTGTCACTATTGTAACGGCTTCAAAGTCGCGCCGCGCGAAAACAGGAGGATCTCCGCCGGTGTAATAATTTTCAATTAAATGGCTGCGCAATCGACGCGGCGGACAGGGCCTGGTCAATCGCTCGCGTTTCCTAGAATCCGCTCAAGCTGAAAACGGCGTTTCGTTTCGCAAAAGGCGCGAGAGCTGCCGACGATTATTGCGCAAGGTATAAAGTCGCTCTCTCTCGCAGCGCGGAGAGTGTCGCCTCGATTTTACGCAACGTCTCTTCGCCCGAAATTACAAGGCTCGAGATGCGCGTAATTGTCTTTTCCCTACTCCTCATCGCGACGAATAATTAAATCTCTTTCTCGCGGGTTTCCGCGTTTTCTGCATCAGCGTTGCGTCCATCAGGAAGAGTATCATTCAAAAAAAGCTGCGCAGCACAGGCGACAAATTGACGCGAGAATGGACTCCGTGTGCGAAGCGCATTAATAACCCCCGGGAGGTACACCGGCGATCGGCAGATCCGTATCTCGGAGAGCTCTCTCGTGAAAAGCGAGTACGCGGCGCGGTAAAAGGTCGCTCGCCTTGCCCCGTACGCGCGCAATCGCGATGGACTCGATGCTACTTATTTGCGCCGAAGCCGTGCACTGTGAATAGACGCGACGCATCTCTCTCTCTCTCTCTCTCTCTCTCTCTCTCTCTCTCTCTCTCTCTCTCTCTCTCTCTCTGCTGATGGAAATTTATGGAGCTTTGACGCTCCTTATAGACGCGCGTCCTCGAATCGACTCCCTCGGCCGTATGGTTGGCGTACTTATCTCGTAGAGAGACGATTAATCAGCTGTTCTCTCTCTCTCTCTCTCTCCTCGGCTTATAATTATGCGCGAAAAAAGAGCGCGCGAGAGCCGCGGCTACTACTCTATTACCCGGCTTAATTTTCAATCAGCGATGATTTTCTGCCTTTATACGATACGAGCCCATTGTCTGCCGCGAAAATGGCTCGGCTCTTTGAATCGACGAACAATGCAATTTGCGACTGTATACAGCGGACTCCTCTCAGTGCGATCGCGTTATATTAATGCGTCGGCGTCGGCGGAAAGAAATGTATAGGGAGACCGCGTTTGACCCTATTTTCCTCTCTATCTTTTCACCGGGAAACGGGATCGAACTTGGCCTCGAATTTAAAATTTATGCACTTATTATTACAAGCGCGCGGCAATTGGAAATCCTTGTTTACTCCGCCTCGGCCCTTTTGACAGGCGGCCGTAAATATTATTTTAGTGTGTGCGCGCGCGGAGAAGAAGTGTCGTGCAGAGGAGGATAATATAGGAAGAGATTTGTCGAAGCGACTTTCCATCGCCAGCATCAGCTCGCTCGTATTAAAACGCGACCTTTGACCCCTCCGGAGACGCATAAATCTCGACGCGTTTTACGAGTGTACACGCCACGGTAGTATAGACAAGCGAATGCATACCTAGAGCTATACCTACGTATATCGGTTCCGTGCGCCGAGTGAATTTCTCGGACTATTATTGCCTCTCGATATATTTCGCTCGAGCCTCGTAATAAGCGTCGCGTAGCTCTCGAGACGAGGCAAAAAATGTAAAGAGTCGCGATCTATACGGCGCCGCTATTTATATAGTAAATCTCGGCGTTTACATAACGAGAGCGTAAACGTCAAATTAAATCGCCGACGACGAGGAGAAGCTCCTTTTTTCATATCCCATGCAGATTTATTCACGCCGCGCCGATTCGTATAGAACGTAAGTGTCGCGCGCAAATTATGCAAGCCCGTCCCGTTAAGAGCAATCAGTTATTCGCGCGCGCTCCTTTTTGTTGTAAATACCTTTCTCTCTCACACACACACACACACTCGCAGGACCGCTACGTAGAAAGCAGACTTCCTCGATACGCGCGCGCGCGCGCGCGCGCGCGCGCGCGCGGTTACTATAGGCAAGGTCGGATCTCCCCCGTGTACTTGTGTGAGTGTGGATATAAAGCGTCCGATCCCACGATCTTTCTTCCATACTCCCACCTCTATGGTATCTGTGTATATAATGGCTGCCGGCGCGATTTCTATATTGCACTCAGCTGATGCGTGTATCCCTCTTTCTCTCGCGACTCGAGAGATACCGATCGGCAACGAAATCGTTTCTTCTTGCGCCGCGTCGCCCTGCGCCGATTTTTCCCTCTAATCTACCAAAGAGAAAGTGCGCAGAGCCGATCCCCGAAGTTTCTTGCATTCCCGCATACGTGCATAGGTACAAGCTGTCGAATCTCTGTTCTTCCCGCAAAAACAGACTGGCTGTACTCGGTCGGCAATTAATACACCGCGTTTACGTAAGCTCGGTGCATATACATGCAAAGGTGAAACCGGCTCCGATGCTGCTGTAGCGAGAGGCCACACGCGGCGCAACACGTGGCGCGAGATTTCGTATGTGTCGGTAATTGACACCTGGCATTCGATCCTGTATACATACGCTGTGATGTAGGACAATGCCCGGCGCGAGAGATGATGACTTTCGTCTGCAAACACACATCGTGTGCATATAGAGGTACGTATAATACACGCTGGAGAGCATATTAAACGCGGAAAACGTGAGCGAACTTTCTTCCGCTCGCGCGATCGGCTTTGTCAGATAAGTATACATATTCAATCCGGCGCGATCAAACATTCGATTAATTATACTCGCGTTAAAGCGCCGGCTTAATTAATTTTCTTATCTATCGCCGCTGTATGGTACACGCATAGGCATAAAGCGCGCGCACAAGGTGCAGCGATTTCGAAAAGCTGCGGCGGCGCGAATTTCGAAATTGTGCAACCGCTGAAAAATCGGCGACGCTGAAACCGGTCGATTAGCTCGCTAGCACAGATAACTTCGGCTTCTTTCGTTTTGCCGCATTTCCTTCCGCGAGCTGGATTTTCACGAGAGCCGTGTAGGATTATTTTGCAAGCGGCGACTTTTGGGAAACTCGTTATTCTCTCTCTCTCTCTCTCTCTCTCTCTCTCTCTGCACTATATGGGCGCGAGGAAAGAGTATGCAATAACTCCGTTGTGTTCCCGCAGACAATGTGCGTGCGAGTTATGTTGCTGGTGCGTATACCCGGCATAAAGGCTCGTTTGTTGCGCTGTCTTACGAAATAAACGCATGCTAATTCGCTAAACATATCGCCGGTGAATTACGCGATACAACCGCGGGAAAGAAGAGCTGATGTATCGACGAGCAGTGCGTATATTCACTTAGTTAATGAGCCGCTTGATTCGACGTTTGTAAGTACATACATTGTCCGACGGGAGGCTGGACAGATTTTCTCTTTACGGCAAGAACACAACGTATATACTTGGCCGATGTCGATTACTTTGGGAAGAATTATCGCCGGCGGATTGTAAAGATAAGCCGCCGCGCGCTGTAACGGGAAATAATAAGCACGTGCGCGATATGATTGGTTGTCGAGCTCCTCGCGAGCATCTCGACTCTGTGTGTGTGTGTGTGTGTGTACGATGCGCGCGCGAATTTCAAGTGGAACACGACATAATTCCGCGCGGCTTGACCGCTGCAGCGCAGCTGGCCTACTAAACTCCGCGCTCGCACAGCGATAGTATTCACATTTTCGAAATCGCATATGTATTATGCATCGTGTGAGAACGTAAGTACGGAGAGGACGCATTCGCAAAACAAAAGTCATATAAACGTCCGCGCGCCTATACACGTAGGCTACTTTCTAGTAATTGACTCGATAGTGCATGAACATACGTCCCAGAGCTGATCCGCCGCGTATATAAGTTTATAAGGTTTCAACAAAACTATACGCGTTCCTCTCACTCTCTTATAGCTTCGCAGCTTGAAAAATGAGATATTTAGTATAGCGGGATATTACGCGGGTAGCGTAGCACTGCGGTGTGTTCTACATCTCTCTCTCTCTCTCTCTCTCTCTCTCTCTCTCTCTCTCTCTCTCTCTCTCTCTCTCTCTCTCTCTCTATCTCCTCTGCCGGCTAATCGAGTCCTCATTCACGAAGATTTTCGAGCCGCGTTAAAAATTCGACGTGGGAATAAGCGCTTTCTGCGCGGCCGGGAGAGAAAACCCGCTGAAAATTTATCGCGACGACGCGCTCGTAATGATCCTACCCGCGCGAACTCGCGCGCCGCGTGTATAGTAATTGAATATCCGAACAGCAGCGGCTTGTTTATTAATGTGTATAAAATTTAGCGTGATTCTCCGGCTTCTTCCCGCGCCGCAACTCAGGGCGACCGGCGTAACGTGAGAAGCGACGCCTTATGTTGTATAAATGTCCTTTCTCTCATATAGCTCTGCTCAGCGCGTGGCACGACGCCTCGAGTGCAATTATTCAAAGGCGCGAGGGGATATAATTGATAGAGTCTTGCCGCCGGGAGCTTTCGATTAGCTCTCAATTATCGCGCGCCCGTGTAGCGGGCTCTCTTATTAGACGGGTATTAGCATGTGCGCGCATAACTGCCGGATGTACGTCGCGTCGAGCAAGAAAGTCGTGAACGGCGCCTTTTTCTCTCCTGCGCGACTCTATACTGCTAAAAAGCGAGTGGGCGTTCATCTTGATTCGACCGCTTCTTCTATTATAGTGTACAGTTTATAACGCGAGCCTGAGAAAAAGCATGACTTTTTCGCGTTTATATGAAGCGCTTCCTATTCAATACACACCGCACGCGGATCAGACGATTAATCCTAATCCTGAGAAGAAATACCTGTTGCTAAGTAGTCCGCGCGCAGCTCGCGTCCTTAGACATTGTTCGAAAGTCGACGGAAGTATTCGTCCAATTGTAGGACGGCGATATCAGCGGCTGCGTTTCTCTGCCATGGCGCATCCATCATTCCTCCTTTTCCCCTCCCCGGTTTATAAGCAGCCATCGACGTATATATGTGCAAATCCAGAAAAAACCGGACACTTCTGGGGGTCTGAGTGAACGCAATTGAAATTTGAGGGCACACCTCCCAGACCAACGTTTTTGGGATCCTTAGGCCACCCAGAACCCGAAAAACCTTGGGTTCCCGCGATTACGAAATACTTTAAATTCTCTTATGGGAATTTAACACGGGGAAAATAAACGAAAATGCGCCACGGTTCAACTTTACCCACCAGTGTCTGAAAGCGCAATCCAAAAATGTGTTTGCCCTCAAATTTCAATTTCGTTCACTCAGACCCCCAAAAGTGTCCGGTTTTTTCTGGATTTGCACATATACGTATAGAAATCAAGCGACAACCAGTTTAGCCCATCTCGCACTGATGAAGGCCTGACAGAGCGAGGTTTATACGCGAAAGACTTGTTCGGCCTTTTTTCGAGCGAGTCGATTTCAGTAATTTACGAGGCGCGATAAGGGCCGAACGAGAAAAATTTATTATAAACTTGGCTGGCTTTCCAAGATCCCGGATTGATAGGCGATGACGACGCCGCGTTTAAGCGCATCCGAATAAATTACATACTTTATGTACACACATACGTATACATAGGAATAACGAGGAAGGAGAAACGAGATCGTTCGGAAATTAATTTAAAACTGCACTTATCTCGATGACAGTCATTGCGGATTATGCACAAGTGATGCCGGAGCCGGCGAATTAAGCCGATAAAAATCTAAATGCTAATCGCGCTCGCCTCCCGTAATAATTTATCACGGCTACGTGCGCGATATATCTATATATAAGCATGCATTGCACAATGCGTCACGGAATTTGTATTCGTCGAGAACGCGGGAAATTCAAATCGCTGCCTTTTTTTAAATCTTATTTGTCAAACGTAGCCGTATACGTATAAGTACGAAGTTTCGCTGGACACTGAACTCGTACGCACTGGCCGGGTCGTTGATCCGCATTCAGCTCCTTCGTCTCCTGCTGCTTCTGCTTCTTCTTCTTTCTCTTGCACTGCGGTATGCAGCATTTGGCAACTCGCGCGTACGTAATTCCCGGATCCTAAAATAAATCGCGTCCGATCGCTTTGGCAACTTTTGCCATTTTCTTTTCTCCGGCAAATTGGCGAACTTATACTTTACTTCGCAAAAAGCACACTGCAGCAGCGCAGAGACTTGGCCGCAAATTGAAACGTGCATAGCTCGTGGTCGCGCTACCTGTTCGCGTGCGCTTTTACATACCGGAATCCTCAGGCGAAACAGGCCCCAAGAGAGAGAGAGAGAGAGAGAAAAAGTTTTCGGAATTAATCGACGACTCGAGATATCTTGGCGATGATACAGCGTTCGATAAACTTTTCCCCAGCGAGCATCGAGAGAGAGAGACGGAAGATTCACCGAGACGACGAATTGTCTAGACGCGGGGGTGTCTGCAGAGGCGCCGCGCGCCATGCACATTCCGCGGGATTTGATTCGATCTGCAGCTGCAGTGTCGGGAAACAATGTGTAGCGCACGAAAGCTCAAAACACGCGTTAAATTCGCTGACGCGGTTCGCGGTCGGTTTTCTCCTCTGGCTCTTTCTCTCTGAATTTCGCAATTTTTCCTCCTTGCCGCAATAAGAGCGATCGAAAAAGGGAATCGTCCGCGGGCAGCAATATGGCGACTCTGCATGATCCGAACGTCCTTGAAATAAATTCCAGTCAGATTTCCGTCTCTCTCTCTCTTTCTCTCTTATTTTTTTGCTCCAGACGACGTGCGACGACGACGACGGCGACTTGCACCATCCCTCTTCCGAAACTGGTTTCGCTCGCCACGCGGCATCACACTTGCGGCGAAACTGGTTCGCTCGCGACGTCGCGACGTCGTGGGATTTTCCTCGAAATTTCCCAATTGCGCCCTCTATTCCAAAGGCTGTATACATCGTGTTACGCATATAACGTACAGTCAACGTGAGAACCAAGCGCGAAATTTTGTACAGGGCTTTTACGAGGCAGAGTATCCCGAGAGAGGCGGATATGTATATGTACATGTGCTGCTGTCACGAGGTCGCGCGAGCGAGCGAGCGGTAACGACGTTGCCGGAAACGCATAATGCAAACTGGCTTAACTAGTCGTAGAGAGCCAGTCGCTGAGTGTCCTGTTGCACGCAGCTCCTTGCAGCGTGTAGCTATGGGACTGTCGCGACCCGACCACCTTCTTCTTCTTCTTTCTTTTTTTCCGCACGCGTATGTACCTAATTTATGTGCTTTCCTATCTCTACATGCCGTCGTTGCATACTACAGGCTCGCGGATGAGATTTTACGGCTCTGTCCGCTGAGGTCTTTGCTGCGGCTGAAGAACGCGCCGTTTGAAAGGAAAATTAGCTGCGCTCGCGCGGCCTTCTTTGGCCCAGATGCGACCAGAAGTAGGCTTCGAGAAAATTGGACTCTCTGTTTGTCCCGCCGCGACGTTTTCCTTACCATATTGTACCTCTATACCGAGCTGCGCTGAGTCAGTGCAATCCGCGAAAGCAGCGCGGGCGTGATTAAATTAACGAAAAATATAGCAATCGATGCAGGCCAGATAGAGACGCACGTGCGAGGAAGTGATGCGCGCGTATATAAATAAGGCTCGACTTTTCTATGGATTTATCCTCTCCTTGGCCGATTCGCATAAAGGAGCCAAGAGCCGGGAATATTGCAAAACCGACACCGCGCGCACGCGATGCTCCAGATTCACTCGCGGCTAATTGAATCGTCTCGAATATACGTATAGGTGTATGAGAGTTGCGCAATGCCTTATTATTATTTCGACCCTATACGTCTTTATTAAGTTGCAGCTGATTCAATTAATTCTCTAATGCGCGCGTGCTTCATTAAACTCTCCAGATTATGCGCTAATAACTTAAACAAGTATTTTTGCGATCATTGCGACACGCGTATATTTAGGTATACACAACGGGGAAAAAGCCGGGTTATACACCCGATGAGGCGCATGACGCATAACCGATGTCTGTAAATCGGTAATACGCGCGCGGCGGATGTATATAATGATACACTGCAGCGCAGAGGCGAATGATGATGGTGCTCGCCTTATACGCGTACGTATACCTATATGTACACCGCGGTGCGCATCTCGCAAGAAGGGATACGCCGCATTACCTATAGACCCAATTGCAGGCTCTCGGATGTAAAGAAGCGTCTGTTCTTATATTCCGCATCTGACTCGCGCGGGTTAACGGTCGGCAGGATTCCGCCCAAGGCGCTCACGAAATAGCGGAAAACAGCCGCCGCGCAGTGTAAATACGCGCGTGCATCCCGTGCAATATAAGCGAATGATATAAAGTGGGCTATACGGCGTACGTATGACCCGGGAGCGCCGATTGTTATGGGGTTGTTGAACCGATTTCGCGCACTGTTACTCCTCGGCGCGTATGTATAATAACAAATTACTATTAATGCAGTCGTAGAGCTGTTAACGGCTTCACAGTTCTACAACAATCATGGCAGCCCATGTGGGCACGCGCGATGCGTGATGCCATGCCTGATATATGCAAACTTGTTTCTTGTTTGATCGGCATGTATACTTTTTCTCACTTACCTGTTTTCGGATAACTTATACGTTTATACACGCATAGAAATTAGTTGAACAACTGAAGATAGGCTATCACTCAAGACGCTGCGTAGTTCGGGACGCTTTCCACCAACTGACCGTTAGTCCCGTGGCGGGCCCTGTCTGGAGCGGAGGAAATGGGAGAGCTTCCCATTTCCTCCGCTCCGTGCGCATGCTCCCCCGCACGATTCTTCTGCAGGGAGAGATACGCAGTACACACGCTCTCTCTCTCTCTCTCTCTCTCTCTCTCTCTCTCTCTCTCTCTCTCTCTCTCTCCCCCCCTATTTCTTTCTTTCTTTCTTTCTTTCCTTCACTCAGTCTAGTCAGAGATGAGTTGAGAAATTGCCAACGGCGGGGGTCGGCCTTCGGCTTCGAAAAATTTTCGTCTTTGAGCTAAACTCCCAAGTCCAGATGTTGTCAAGAGACAAATAAGAAATGGTTGAGAACCTTTGTTGTCGGGATACTGCTGACTGCAGGTATAGAGACGAAGGAGCCTTTGCCGAGAAAAGCCGTCGGAAAAGCTGAGGGATTCAGAGGTTGTCGGACGAGCGCACGCACGCAGCCCAAGCTATAGGTATACCGTGTGTCCACCACGATACTTTCGATAGGCGATGTGTGGGTGGAAAACATTTCCCAGGTAAAATCATAGTGAACATTTTTTTAGACCTTTCTCGGATTTTACAGCCCAGAATGAGGAAAGGTCGGGGATGGTGCTGCCGGTCAAGATGCAATAAACTTGACACTCACAAAAAATACAGATTACTAAATTTCTGTATAAACAAATAATTAAAAAATTGACAGACAAAGTTTTAATAAATAAAAAATGCCGATTAGAATCAAATTTGAATCACAAGAATCGGATAAGATTTACTCAATGCTTTTACAGCACTAATACTTACGCACACCGTGAATGGTGAAATTGTATTAGTGCCGTAAAAGCATTGAGTAAATCTTATCCGATTTTTGTGATAATGTCCTCGTAGCTTTATATTTGAAATCCTTGTTGTTCACATGTTCTCTTGTTTTTGCATAAATTTTGACTAGATATAAATACCTTAGAGCTTTTATTTTATGTTCATAGCAATTATCATTGACTTCATCAAACCAACCTTTATAGTTCATTCGTACACATACACACCCACCCGCACGCGCGCGCACACACACATATATGTATATAGTCACAACGGAGCTGTATTACGAATAATTATAATATTATATTTAATTTTTTCAGTACTTATTTTGAACATTTCAAGAATAGTTTATAAAAATCAGACTCTATTAATAGTTTTTAATAAAAACATTTGAATATGAATTATTCGAAAAATAATAATATATTATTGTTTCACAACAATATATTATTATTATTATTATTATTATCACTACTGTGATCTTTGTTATACTGTTTTTTTTATTAATAACAAACATGTAATAATTATTCGTAGGTGAAGCACGTCTGAATAAATACTGCCCAGTCATTTGGATTGTTTAATGACATAAAATTATTCGATTATTTTCATTCAAATTTGCATGTCATTGTATTCGAAAAATTTATCAATTAAAAAAAATTTTTACATTAACCGTTTTTATTTTATTTCGACATTTTTAACGCAAACATGACCGTAATAAAACAGATCAGCGCGCCGGTTTTCCGCCCAACAGTAGACGCCAGGTCATCACTGTGTGACAGTCTCTTGCCTGTGGGTCTCTTTTAGTCTTTTACTCGGGAAGAACTACGTTCATCTCTACTGTCTTTACCTGCAGTCAGCAGTAGCCCGGCAACAAAGGTTCTCAACCAATTTTTATTTGTCCCTTAAAAACATCCGGAGTTAGGAGCTTAGCTCGAAGACAAAATTTTGTTTACAACCGGGAGGCCGAACCTTGCCGTTGGCAATCTCTCAACTCATCTCTGCTCTAGTATCGCTTGCCACACCGACGTCTATGCCCATTATACTCTCATAGTACTCTAATTGCACACCCTTTCACTCCTTTATCAATGTGCATAAAACCAAAAATGTCACTAGAAATATTCTAGGGTAAACATAGTAATAAATAGTTTTGCGTATGTAATATACTATACAAATAATATGTATTGAGCGTGAACGTTTTCTAATTTTTTTCAGATACCCGTATCTGAATTTCTCATCGCCAGAGTTTTCTCAAGTTTTTTCAGATACTCGAATCTGAATTTTTCAGTTACAGCTATCTGAATTTCTCTTTCAGATACCAAAAACTGAATTTCCAGATACTAATTGTGTCTGAATTTTCAGACAATTTCTAACAGTGTACACACGAAGCTTTTTCAGTTAGTTGCGCGTACAAGCGCGGCTGTTTCTACGTGTTATAATTATTCGATATCGCTACTGCGGCATATAAGCCTCTATACACCGCGTTGATTGAAAGCGTTGAGAGCGACGCGCGTGTGCTGGTCTCGATCTAGTCACGCGTCTGTATACTGCAGCAGCTGCGCGTGATTCAATAAATTTCGTTTAAACTAGAAATGAATAAATTACGCTCCGCGAGGTTTATGAATGCCTTACCCAACTGTTGCTAACTGTTATAAATCGCTAATTAATTCGTGGAAAATGCGCTGCCGCATTTATATTCATTACGTATATATCGGTATTTCAGTCGTCTATACTATATCGAGGAGAAAAAAGTGTTCGCGCGCGTTATTTTCGCACGTTTTACAAGCAATTTATACCGATACATACCGATAAATCGCTCGTTAATTCCCGTTAAACAGACGCGAAAGTTCGCTTATAATGAATAATTGATAAAATACTTTCACGCATATGATTATTCTGTAATTAAGAAATATTTCGGCGGAAGACGCTGCGCGCACTGCATCGGCGAGGTATATGTATACAACGCGAAACGCGCCGCAGCGCCGAGAGAGATATCGTTTTTAGGTCGAATACCGCATGCGCAGCTGCAGCCCGCGCTTACATATTATATTCTTTTTCAGCGCGCCGGCAGTCGATGTGCTTTATATATATGATGTGTATAGCGGGGCGAGCAGGATTAAGGACCGGTCACCGGGTCTTGAACGCGCACACGCATACCCACATACACGATGCACCGAAAGTCGTCAAGCTCGCGCGAGAGGAGAGGGAAAGGGGATTCGTGGGCGTCCGCGAGCTAATACAAGAGAACGATTACATACGCAGACCGCACTTGTTCCTTAATTTCGCGCACCGTTCGTATTGTATTTAATCTCTGCCGGCGCGTACGAGAGCGTGCTATATATTATATAGACTCGGAGATGGAGCAAAAAGGCTCGATCGTTGGCTAAATACGTGTGCCCGAGCGCGATAGAAGCGCTGATGCGGGTATATCGGCGGCTGCTGCTTCTTCTTCTTCTTCTTCTTCTTCAGCCGCGGTGTGCGAGCATGCATGGATCGCTCAAATCGCGCCGCGCCGGTGAACGTTCGCCCTCGAAAAGTCCATTCCCGCAACTCGCGTTTGGCTGATCTGCTTCTCCTTCGTCTCGCCCGCCGTTTCTTCTGCCCATTCCTTCGCGATGTATGGCTACCGATGCGTGTGCGAGAGGAGCAGCAACTAATTTTGCTTTGATGAAATTGATATATTTTCGAAAAACTTAATTGGAGGGGTCTGAAAAGAAACGCGCGAAGCCAGGCATTTATTCATAAAAGTTTGTTGTATTTTTGTCATTTCTCTCTCAAGTATATTCACAAAGGACAATTACATCTGACTTATGCGTACTAATTTGTTCTAATCCTTAATCTTACATCGATAGCATTACCGCTTAAGTTTATTATTCACGCTTATCGTTACACTCTATCGTAATCGTAAGCATTCTAATAAGTGTCGATCGATCGATCAAGCACGCTTCTTTTTCCTTTCTTTATTTTCCAATCCTTCTCTCGATTCGTACGTACAATCCTTATAATGATAGCTTCGATAGATCAAACGGCTTTTTTAATACGTCCCAACATTATTGACGCGTCGCGACGGCGTTTTTCCCCTTCATTATATTTATTTCCAAAATGCTGAATTATCTTTTCATTATCGTTCAAGTGAGTCTTTTGTTAGATTGCTTATACTGGTTTTTATATCTCCTCTATTTTTTGTTTCTCTCTGCCAAACGGCGAAATTATCGCATGTACAAGTCGATTTTTTAAAAAAATTATCTTTTATACGCTATCGTTTTAAATATCATCTTTGATATAATATACTATATTTCTCGCTCGTTCACCACGTGCAAATCAATATATCCGTAATAATTACATAGAACAATGATTTATCGATTTTACCGCCTTTTACTACATATGTGCTCAGTTTTCAGAAGATTCTTTTTTGCATCAAAACATTTTTCACTTCATATAGTTCATTCTCGTTCTTCATAGGACCTGTAAAATATTCGCAACTGGTATGGCATTATATATTTCGCAATACAATTTTCCCAAAACAAAAAAAAGACATCCTCGTCTTTGCAACTGTTCTAAAGTCGTATTAAATGCTTCTCAAACATTTGATATATTTACAGACATGGCTGTCCGTTTCAATTTCATACAAATTTTTTCTCATCTAAATAGTTTATCGCAGCCTCGGATTCACTTCATATTATTTTCATTTTCGCAGTTATTTTCACAAAGCGACTTTTGACGTCAGGTATTCTTATGCGCTCTATCAAAACGAATAGAAAAGCTGGCGCGAAATGTCGTTCTGTGCAAGAAGTTATTATAAATATATGATAAGATTGGACACTGCAGCACTGTCATGATATTGTTATTAAAGTTTTACTTCTTACTTCTCGCTACGAATGTTTTTTTTTACCGATATAACCGTAGTGCTTCTGTAGCGTCATAAGGCGGACAAGTTTATTTCACGAGACATACACATTAAATTTTCTTCTTGGTACACTTACATACGCTCTCTACACACTACTATTAGATTCTCCTTTTTTTTCTTGCTTTTCATCGATCTTTTCGTACAAAACAAAATGACATCTTTTTGGCATTGGAAGAAAAAATACATTTCTCAACGTTGTCTCTCTTTATTATTAACTCGTTTTGGTTTTATTCAATCATAACTTTTTAGCTTCTCATTATTTCCTGCCCATTTCTTTCGCTATAATCATTTTTAAAAATGTTTTCATCCTTATATATTTTAGTTTCAATAATCTTGCTATATAATTATTACAAGTAATTTACTTTATCCTCTAAATATTATCTTTAACATATTTTGGCATCATCGCATTTAATATCAGTTTTATTGTTTTTTATTTTCCCTTCAAGTCTCTCATACTTTTTCTCGTTATAAAAACCGTAATAATTATATGTATTGGCTATTTTTTGCTTTGCATAATGGCAGTGCTATTCCTCGTCGCCAGCGAAACGTTCATGATACGTAATATTTGATTTGGCTTGATGCAATGTTCAATGTTTATGAAAAAAAAAACAAAGATTCGTCAAACAATACGTAAGTAAAATATGAAAATATTATGATGTACAAAAATGCGAGACAACATTTTAAAGCAAAGCTGTTTTGTATTTTGCTTCGAAGGAAAGGACGACTTGTACAAATAAGTTTTAATATCATCACCTCGTCATTTTGATATTTTTGTATACACATCCTAACTATAAATCACGAGGCGACTATTAACACAAATGCGATTGATGGTCAAAGTTGTACTGTGGGTTGCTTTTCCTTTCGAAAAGATCTAATAGAAACACTATCACGTTTAAAAAGAAGGAACACGTTTTCGATTTTACATCCGCCTCTTTTGTATACGTCGATACATTTTAAAGATAAGTCTTTACTGCACAGCAATATTTTATAAAATTTATTTAAACGTCGTCGTAAAAATTTATCTTAAGATTTTATTTAAATACTTATGTACTAGTGATTCTATTAGACGTTCTTTTCCGGAAAAATTAATTATATATATATATATATATATATATATATATATATATATATGTGTGTGTGTGTGTGTGTGTGTGTTTTTTACAATCTCTCATTTTATATATGTGTGTGTGTGTATATATATATATATATATATATATATATCGAAGATTTGCATTGTTTTTCGATAGATGATAAAAAGAAGAAAAAAAGAACAAAATAAAAATGAGCAAAAATATTTTTAATTGGAATATTTCTGTTTGTCCTTACAAAAAATGTGCAATTGCACGTAATACGAGTAGGTTGAAATAGGTAGATGAATAATCAACTTAGCTAAAAGTTCGGAATAGATTAAGGATATTAAGAGAAGACGCCATTACGGCTTTGCGGAATGAGCACTAATTTCGCAAAAACTTCCTTTGGAACGTCGAAGACAGTCATCTCGAAAATATTGATTCTTCGAAATTTACGGTGATTTTTGACAAATAGCGCATGTGTCTCTTCGCTCGTCGCTTTTACGGCACTTTTACAAACTTTATCTTAGACGGCCGCTTCGCAAGTTATAGTAGTACATAACACTCTTTCAAAACTTAATTAATAAATAATCATTTAAATTAGATTATATTAATAATTATTGTATATGATATTGATGATAATATATTAATGATTCTTATAATACTCTGGATCGCGACCAGGCTGACAATCCATCACGTTATTTACTCAACATCCCTTCTCTTTACATAATCCGGCCATTTTTTAGTCTCCTCGACTGTCATCCTTGATCCCGCGCGCACGCTCATACATACAAATATAAAAGTTTGCATACAATCGATCGATACAATATGTCTAATGATCAGTACCTAAAAATGTAAGTCCTTTAAAATAATATTTAAATTTCACTAAAGATCGGATGATAAGTGGGCAAACAATCGCATACAATATAAAGGATCGAAGGAAAGAACCGGCAGGAAAGAGAGAGAGAGAGAGAGAGAGAGAGAGAGAGAGAGGGGGAGCGACAGAAACAGTGATAATAAATAAATTATAAGTGGACTCTTCGCTCCACGTTCGTTTTTCCCCAATAAAGTATTTACTCCCTGAATAAAAAGTAAAGAAGCGAGAAGAAAGAACTTTTTTTCGCGTGAAAAAGAGAGTAGAAAAAGAAAAGTTGAGGTTGACCTGGAAGTAAGAAATGTCACCTAATATTTACAAATATTCAAATAATACAAATTAATTTCTTACAACGAACGCCCAAAATTATCGATTCACTTGCGCACGTGCTATCGTCCAACGTAAAGAAAGAAAATTACAAACTGTCCTCGTTGCCTGTAACATGTGCGATTTCTCAAAATGTATTTTTCAGTCACGCTTTAAAAAGTCGCATTGATAAAATGCGGAGACATTCTATTACACAATAAATCTACAGCTCTATCCGCTTTTACGTACTTTCGACTTTTTAATTTTCTTTCCTTTTTTTAAAATTCGAAATTGAAAAGTCCGAAAATACGCAGTATATTAAAAACTATTTAAAGATTAGCCTGAATCAAGTTCGTTTCGGAACTTTAGCCAAACTCAGGTAAACCTATACAGATATAATTGCGTTTGGTCGCTAGCCTCTTTAACGGCACCTCGTCGGTAGACCGAATCAGTCAGCTATAACGAATGTCAACGGTTCGGTTATGGCTAGCTCGGGCCAAAGGGCCCGGTCGACAATCATCCGATGGCTCCACCCTCTTGATACGGACCAGTTATCATGCAGGGATGCATCGGGAAGAGTGTCGTCCATGTCATGGTCGTGTACGTCGGCGACCTCATCATGAACTGCGAGCTTGGGACGTTGGGCACGTGCGGGAGAGCCAGGGGCGCCTCGCTCGCCGTGGCCGCGCCAGGACTCGAGGAGGTGCTCGGCGCCGCCTGGGACGTCGCCGTGCCACCCGCACTGGTCGCGCTCACGCCGAGCTTGCGCAGTCGCATCTTCTCCTCCCACTCGTCCCAGCCGTGTCGCGGTCGATTCAGGTTGCGGTGCTGGTAGAACACCAAGCTTATCCTGGTCGGGTTTAGGCGGTTGGGTCGCTTCAGAGCGGTTGTGGCGTGCATCTCGTGCTTGGCACACTCGAAGAGGACGCTGCCATGGCCCAGTGCTATGGCTACGCCGCCCATCTGCGAGTCTTTGAAGCACTCCTCGTTGTCGGAGTAATCGGCGACTTCGCCGAGAGGCTCTGCTTTGGGCGCTGGCTCAGGCAAAACCGGAAAGTAGGAAGGTGGCCCATACAGATCCCAGCGTGGGCAACCAGGCGCTTCCCAGCGCGCCCAGCCCGGGTTGAGACCTTGGTAAGGCGCTGGCACGTTCTGGAATGGATACTGAGCTGGCGGGAAGCAGGAATCCCTCTTGGGCTGTTGATAGAATTGCGCTGCAGGATATTCGGCAGCTTGCGGGTGATAAGCAGGATTGTAGTTGTATCCATCCCACGTGTTTGGATACGGTTTGTCGAAAACTGGATAGCTCGGATATCCATATTGTGGAAATGAAGGGTGACCAAGACCGGTCATCGTGTGAAAATCTTGCACTTGCTTCATTTCAGCCTCGGCCCAGCTCAGACCTGGATTTTGGTTCGGTACTTCTTGTCTTGTGCTTTCTTGAAAACCTGAAACATTTGGAAACAATGCATTATTATCATTATTTTTCTTCGCATTCGAATTCATTCATCAGGTTGCTTTTAATTAGTGATACGAAAAATTACCTTCTCTCAATCTATCTTGTGGCCATTCGGGTTTCCGCTGTTGAATTGGACTATTTTTAATTGGTTCTTGAGGCTTGAGGAATGTTTTCGATACGGAGCTTTGCGAATTGCCGGACTCAGGTTGAGGGTTGTGATTAGGCGTAGTTCTCGAAGGTGGCCTCCCCTTTGGCACTCTGAAGGGCGACGGTGGTTCTGGCGGTGCATCCCAAGCCGGTTTTATCGCATCGGAGTGCGATTGTCTTTCGTCCCAGGATGTTTTTGAAGTGTTACCGTACTCCAATTTAGATGGTAAGCCTTGGTGAGTTGTATGCGAAGGCGATTGCGCAGATTTTTTTGCAGTTTCATTACCCCACGAACTCAACGAACTCCAATTGGATTGTTCCGTGAGACCGGACGGATAGTTAAGATTAGACGGCCCTCTAGAATTATTTAAAGTTCTTTTTTGTTCAGCAGAGTTGACTGAATTTTCGTTTTGTTGATCGTAAGTCTGGTGCGGAAGGGATGGCATGTGAAGTGGATTTTGCAGTAAATAATCGGAATTCATGGGCCCAGGCATCGCGTAACCCTGATTCGCATACTCAGCCAGCCTTGAGTTAGATTCGGATTGCTGTGGGATTTGCGATATTGGAGCTTTCGGCGTGGATTTAGAATCTTGCATTTCTGCAATGTTCTGTGCCATACTTCCGGGAAATCTTTGATTATGATCGACTGGATACCGCGGAGAGGATATATTAGAACTATAGCTGTCGCTCGAATTCAAGCTTGGACTTCGGAGTTGATTCATACTGGGGGACTGATTTCTCCGGGCAGCTTCGGAACCAATTGGTGTAGATGTATGTTGATTGTTCCTGGACGGTGTGTTTCTTTGCGGGCTTTCTAAATTGTACGAAGAGTTTTGGTAAGCGGCGCGCGGAGAAATACTGTTTTGCCTGCCGTCTAAAGAATTCTGATAGTTTCGAGGTGAAGGAGATGAAAGACTAAATTCACTGGGGGCCGAACCATATCCAGAACTTCTAGGTGAAATTAATCTTTGATCGTGTGGCTCGTGTGGCGTCGAGGGACAGGTTCGCGGTGGCGTGGAATAAATGCTTTCCACTGGTGTACTCGGCAACGATGCTCTCGGAGATATAGGATGACCCCTTGAAGACTGTGTATAGTTGGCTCGTGGTGACTCGGAATTAGAATTCTGTCTCGATGCTGGCCTATAGTCCTCTTGTGATACCGCACTTCGAGGTCTCGAATCATCTAAGCTAGTGCTATCTGGATCGACCTTGACTTCTCGATCTAATCCACCAAAGGGACCGTACTCCGTCCAGGGATTCATCCAATTGCTTTTTCTTTGATCGAGCCAGCCAGGTCGGCTCCACTGCTGTTCGGTTTGGTAATTCCAACTTTGATACATAGACACTGGACTATCTAAAACAGTTGAAGAAACCTGAGAACTTTGAAGTTGAGCATCCATTCCCTCTAACATCGAAGTCATTTCAAGAGACAACTGCGAATCTCTAAGAGGTGGCCTACTTGGATCTTGATACATCTGTGGTCTATTCGTATCGACGAATTTCTCGGCAGGACTTTTCGTATCTTTTTTGTTGCTTGCAACGTCAGGTTCGTCCTCTTTCCTTTTTTTTCCATGGCGTCTACAAGGCTGCAGTGGCACTGATCGAACTCTCACTTCACACGGATATCTGTAATTAAACACATTCATTTGTTGTAACATCGTGCAAAAGAGATAAACTTTGATCTATTCACTAAATGTATGGGTAAAATGATTAGTACTTTGTAAGGACTTCTATTGCTCCGGATTTTATTTTCGCTTCCTGTCCTTCCTTCGATCCAAATTCATCTGAGTCGTCCATTATGTACAAAGGTAACACGTGTAACTGCTCATCGTCAGGTTTTGAAAACGATCTATGCTTTGTTAAACTCACCACCTGCAATACGTAATACTTTTAATAAAGTTTCTTAGCATATTGTAAATAGAAAATGATGTTTTCAAATTAAACTTACCACAGTGCAGCCGTTGTTCATATTGTGCAAATCTCGGTGCGCATGGGCACAGAAATCTATGCAAGCTGTGACCCCAGAAAACGGCCTGCCTGGCTTGAAGCCTAATCGACATTCGCTAGCTTCTCTCTCAAACTGTGTTTGATTGTTGAAAGCTTCGGGTGCGAGACTCAAATATAACGGAGACAATAACGTGGCTAGAACGTGCATTCTTTCTTCGACCTCTTGTTCCTATAGACCGAAATAACAATATCAGTTAATTGATTTGAAAAAAGGAAATCTAGATAATTGTCATTGTATTTTTCATTATACGCTGCTTACCTCAGACCTTACAGATAGTCGAAATTTTCTAACAGTTTTGCTTCTTGCATATTTACAACCATTATAATACATTGACCAAGAGCATCCAAAAGAAAAGCTTGCTCCACACGTATCGGGATCAAGTCCTTGACAAGCACACGTTCTTGGCTCGTTAGTACCACACCTTCTGGTCGTTGGCAAACCAAAGCGATTAAGTTTGTGACTCAGCAAAGAGTATATTCGATCGGCTTCGTGGTTTGGAACTCCTTCCCAGGCGACCATAGCCACGACAATCCACGCAGTTGCACACTTATGCCCCTGACGGTGCTTTACGATCGTTAAAATTTTTTCTTCAATACCGGATCGCCTAATCACCTATAAAAATACATTATCGTTACTGAGAGCTCGATAAAAATGGCGATTTTAAAAACACCGAAGAAAATATATTTGGCAGAATACTCAGATAAATATATCTACAATGAATGACGTACCCATTTAGCCATGGGACAACCTTGTGTTGTTTTTCCCTCTTTTCCTGTGTAGACCACCTTCTCGAATCTAATAGCATGTCCTTTCAGACCAGTTCTTCTCTCCAGATCGTTTCGGAGGTCGGGTAGACTAGCTGCTGCGCCAAGGTGAGAGTAGTACGAGCCTGGCTCCGGTGGACCTTATGGTTTTATTTTATTTTACTTATTATGACACCTTAGTACGAGCGAAACATTTAAGCGATACTACACATCTTGATGCATTATATTGAGTTTAAGCGTCGTGTTAGGTCATTTTGAGTTTAAAATTTAGTTTTTCTAATAAATGCGTTTGCGTGGTTAGTGTGATCTTTCAATGTTAGTGTAGCGAGGAACATACAACGGTTGCAACTCACATTTGTCAGCGGAAAAACAATCGCAGTCCGGTACTTCCGTCCTGACATTATTCTTCAATTTTTCTAAATGCTCTTGTAACTTGGTGCCTGTTGTCGAACCGTTGCTAGCTTTTCCACCAGCGGAATCTTCGTTCTTCACCTCGGACTTTTGCGGCGAATCTTCGGAGAATTCGTCCCGCGTCTGGAGTCCTTGGCAGCATCCCTCGCGAAGATGTTCTGGGGTGGGCTGTTCCGTTCCTCCTCTTCGACAGCACCACGAACCCACTCCAGGCGACATTTTTGCTGGACCACCGTCACCTCGAAATTTGTAATTTGACTCTTCTTGATCTCTGCTCTCATTTTCCAGTTTGATATCTCGCGAGAATTGCTCTTCGTTCGATACTGCTCCCACAGACACTGGACAACTGAATTCTTGCTTAATTTTTTGGCTTGAATCATATTGCACTTCTGCAAGATTACTGTCGAAAGCAGCTTTCGACTCTTGTCCGCTGTGCAAGGAGCTTTTCTCGTTCGCATTGGAATCAATGCACAATCTTTGCTGAAAACTCTTATCGTCGATGCTTTGATTCTCTCGATTGTCATCGGCACTGGCGACCCATTGATTTCTATTTATTTGATTTTGAACATTATTGCTTTCGATATCCGGACGTTTGTCCGTTTGCTTGTGTTGTGACGTGAAATGCATCAAGCTATCGATGCTTGACATTCCACTGTTCGTCATGGCATTGTTATTCATGCCTGCAGTTGTTCCTCCTTCCGACCATTCCCATAAGCCACCACCTTCGGGCAAACTATTGGCCCGAGGGTGGTGGCTATGCAATAAAAAATTACCGGTCATGGATTCGTTGGTTTGATTCATGGACATCAGTCCAGATTGGTTCATGTACTGCTCATTTCTTTTTTCTTGCAATTTATCTGAATCCTCGTGTGACTCTCGTAACCGATTGTCGGCCGACATGTCACCGCTCGAGCCATCGCCATTGTTCGTATGCTGAGGTGGCATCTGGTGATGAGCTTGATGATGATCCTGCGGCATTTGATTCTGTATTTGCTGTTGTTGCTGCTGCTGCTGTTTATTCAGAATCATGGACTTTAAACGACTGTTCAAATTTACACGATTCGACTGAGCATACATGTCTTGGGATTCTTGATTGTCCGTATAACCATTTTGCGGTTTATTGCTTTCCGTATTTTGTTGTTGCTGTTGTTGTTGTTGCTGCTGCTGATGCTGCTGTTGCTGCCAAACGAGTCTCTCTCCGGAATTCTGCATGTCTTGCTTTGTATTCTGCTGATTCCAATTTGTTTGGTTTTCGGACTTGGGAGACCAGCTCATCTGATTGTCCATTTTGTCTTGGGTGTTCTGATTTTGCCAAGCTGCCGATTGATGACTAGGTGTCCGCCTCGGGCTGGGCTGCGAGTCTGGCCACTGCTGCTGCGGCTGCTGACTGCCATCACTCTTCATACTGCTGGGAGACCAATTCGGTTGACTAGTTGGCGTGTCAGGCCATGACATTTGATTAGACGGGGTCAGTCTGGAATTCTGCTCGAGTTTTGTCTGCGGTTGCCACTGCTGATTAGAGGGCGTCAGTCTCGGGTTTTGTTGAGCAGAATTGGGCTGCGCTTGAATCTCTGGACTAGATTGGGGCCAACTGTGTTGTTGAGGACCTGGCGTCATCCTTGGATTTTTTTGCGCTGTATTTTGGTGATCAGGCATTTTTGGAGAGTGCTGTGGCCAGCCTTGCTGCTGCTGTTGCTGTTGTTGTTGTTGTTGCTGCTGCTGCTGCTGTTGCTGCTGCTGCTGCTGCTGCTGCTGCTGTTGCTGTGCGGACGGCGTTAATCGTGGGTTCTGGTTATCCCTCACGCTAGGACTGTGCTGAGGCCAGCTTCCTTGCGACTGTTGCGTCTGTTGACTGTCCATATTTTCAGACCACGATTGTGGCGTGTGAGGTGCCTGATCTTTGACACTGCCGTTCTCCCAGCTCATGTGACTCGCAGGCCTCGAAATTTCTTGTTGCTGCTGTATCGGCATGTTTTGCTGTTCATTAGACTGTTTCATGTTGTTTTGCATATTTTGCTGCTGTTGTTGGTGCTGCTGCTGCTGTTGATGATGCTGTTGCTGCTGTTGCTGTTGCTGCTGCTGTTGCATATTCGGGTTAGACCAAGACATGTCATTGTTTATCGTACGAACTTTGGCGGTACTGTTTGTTTCAGACCAAATGTGCTGCCGATTAGCATCAGAAACCTGCTGCCACTGATTTTGCGCTTGATGTTGCTGTTGGCCCAGCTCTACGTAGCCTGGGTATCCGTTAGAGCTGTGTAAACTCTGTGGGCCCGGTTGAAGTGGATACCCAGGCATCTCGTTTCCCGACACATTATTCGCCGCGATAGTCGCGAAGCCCTTGACCTGCGTGTCGCCGGGCTGCACAACTGTCTGCTGGTTCGATGGCTGCTGTGCCTCCATGTGAACCGAACTGCTGCGACTATTGGGCGTCGTGGAAGCTGGTGGAGCCATAGTTATGTCCTGCAACGAGAAAGACGAGGTGGAAATGAATAAGGGGCGAGGCTCCGGTGTTTGATCAAATTTTGCAAATTCATGCTCGTAAAAAATGTACTTGACGTTTCTTTGTTTTTCGGAGACAGCATGAATGCAAATGTCGATATCGCTTGCAAAGCTCGTTGGTAGACGGATATACGACTTTGTACGCATGCTCGTGCTCCATTCATAATCGTTTGAAAAATAATTCTATTAAACATTCGAATTTTATCGAGTAATCATTTTAAATTGGCGCGTCTCAATTTTTTCTCGAAGATCCAAGCAGCAACATGTATCTATACTTTACTCCATAAAACGATACGTTCTCAATTTTTACTGGACGAAGTGAGGGTGGGTGTAAAGAAAACAATTTGGAAAGAAGAGTATAACGTAAGCAAAAATAAAACGAAGAGAGCTAACGAGATCAGACTACTGCATAAACATACTATACTGTTGTACGCATATCAATTGGGATAGAGTATACGTAGAGAGGATAGTAAAAAAAAGTCGAAAGGCAGCTCCTTCTCGGCTCTATAGTCATATAAATAATATGTAATAATTACCAAACACATCAAAACCAACTGTACTACGACAAAATACGAATGAATATTTAAATATTAACTTAGAATTCAATGAGATCTATTGTTCGGCAGCTAACCTGCTGCTGATAGCCATTCACGTATTCCTGCCTGTCGTAAGCTACAGGCTGGGCCGCCGTCCCGGCAGGATCAATGAATTGGCCATTGAGAGGGTGTCTCTGGGGTGTCGCGGCTTGCGGGGCTTGCGCCGCTACCGGGGCCAGAGGCGAAGGTTGCCCCGTGATTGCGTATTGTCCCGTTGTCCCAGCGCGCTGAAACGCGGACTGATCCGCCGTAATGAAGGTCTGCTGCTGATACGTGACTGAAATCACACGCACGCGTAAGCCTCGGAGCGAGTTCTCATATAACGAGCCGCATTGTCTGCAAACACTCACCTGTTTGGGGATGATAGGGCGCCGCGGCGCCGTACGGCGTGTGGTACCTCAGCTCCTCGATCTGGTTGGGCCCGGGCAGCTGCTGGATGAACTGCTGGGGCGGCCAGGCGGCCGGGGCAGCCTCGACCGTGACTGCGCCCACCGGCGAGACGCCCTGGTGCCAGACGGCGTTTCCGAAGCCAGTCGCCGGCCGGAAACCTGCTCCGCCGTCGCCGTAGAACGGCATCACTCCTGGCGACTGTAAGGTAAAATGCAAAAGGTCTCCTCAATTTTCGTTCGTGTACACCGCGTTTTTCACCACGCGAATAATATGCGCCCTCGGAACTTTAAATCAAATTTATGCCGCAGCCGGTCGTTCTTTCCGCGAGCGTGCTCGTGAAAAGCTCCGCGGAAATTTATGGACGCGTTCGCCGAATGAAAGGGCCCCGGTGTAATGAGACTCTCTTTCTCTCCAGCCACCCCCTCTCTTTCCCCGCGCCGCCGGGCGAACTTCTAATAAATCTAACGAGATTCTCCGGCGCGCGAAATTCAGTCTGCGCATTTAAAATGTCGCACCGAGAGGCTGTGTATAACGCAGGAGATTGGTTCGAGGCGAGCTCGAGCGAGACATGGTTCAATTAGCCGGCGACATTGAGTTACGAAGGCAACATCGGCTGCAAGCTCTGTATATTTATTCCCGGGGTTATTTGCAGATCCGAGCGCAATTGACAAGCGCATCATCACGTGGAAACTTGAAATCCGTCGAGAGCGCGTTCCAGTTATCCGGCCTGTGAATCGGGAACAAGTTCAGCGCCCAGCTGAACGTCTCCCCACGGGGAATCTCGAGATCAGCGGCGGCGGTTCACCCTTAAAGTGGCCGCGGAATCGCTGTTTGCGGCCAGAGCCATCGGGCGCCCGGCCAACCACCCCTGATACGTATATATAAGCGCTCTTTCGCTGCGCAACTTGTCGCTTAGCCTGCGCGCGAGGGAGGAAAGGAAGTGCCAAACAGAACTGACCTAGGCTGAGCCATAGGTGACCCTCGATCGATCCCTTCCTTACTTTCCCCGGTTCGTCGCAGTAAATTAATCGCGCGCGAGTAAACAGGAGCCGCCGGTATAATTGGCAATATCGATTGCGCGGACGGATCGGTCCGCGTTGATGCGTCCCAGATGACAACCGCTTTTGTTCGAATTCGTTACCATGCGATTATATCCAATCCGAGAGGCGAGTGTGATGCATCGGCAGAAGAAGAAGTTCTCTAATATCATCGTGTCATTGCACCCGCACGCGACCCTGACCGTAATATATAGGGCTTTCCGTCCATTCGTCGCGCGGCGTTAGTCATCCGCGCTCGAGAGAAAGAAATATAAAAGCCTGGTCGTGCCGCGGCGGTGGGCTCCTCCATCGCTCTCGCGTCCAACGAAAGAGAGACTCGACGGATCGATCTCGAGAGCTGGCTGAGAGTTGGCCCCCCTTGGACCAACGCGACGCTGCGGCTGTGCGCGTGTATGTGAGTGTCTACAGAGGTGTACGTCGAAATGGCCGCGTGGCAGAGTGGGAGCGAGTGCAGCAGCGCGCGGGAGAGAGAAAGAGCGAGGAAGGGGTAGACTGCCGGCAGACGCCGGCGGGGGCGGTGACCGCCCTCGACGGGCGCACTCGCGAATCAATACCCGCAGGAACAGGAACCGAGAGAAAGAGGGACGCCGTCAATTCTCCGCACCGCCAGCGCTGAGCGCCGTCTATATACGCGCGCGGCTTTGGTTTTTGCGGAAATTACGCGCGGTTTTGCTGGATGCAGCACGTGTTCGCCCAGTAACCTCCGCCAGCATTCCGAGCCCTTTCTCTCTCTCTCTCTCTCCCTCTCCCGAGTAGTTTCTATCGCTTTTGCTGCGACCGTGTATACATGCTTGCGCGCGCGATTCCCGAGCGAGCGAGCTTGTCAACTATCAAGTGCCCTTGAGCGGAAACTCGTCCTGGCGACGATACTCTTTGACCGAGCTCTCTCTCTCTCTCTCTCTCTCTCTCTCTCTCTCTTTCTCACTCTGTAACGTCCTTTTTTCTCCATCTCCGCAGACGCGAAAGCGAAAGCCGCCCTCTTGACTCTGCCAAGTTCATCGCTCGAGTAGTGCGTCGGGAAAATATCGCAGAGAGCTTTGACGCTTTTTTGCGCCTAAACGTTATGCAGACGCGCGGCGTGGATGTATACAGAGTGGAAACTGGAACAGCTTCGTGTGGCCGACCGATAAGCGAGCGCCGCTGTGTACACCTTCGACAGCGCGATAAGCCTCGTATTTCGCGTATAGATACTCCGAGTAGAATAACAATTATGGGCTTACCATGGAGACAACCGGTGCCGGGGCGGGGTTGCCGTTCCGGAGCGGTCCGGCCTGCTGCTGCTGCTGCTGCTGCTGACCCGCAGCCGGGTTCAGGCTATCCTTGGCTTGCTGCATCGGGTCGGCTGTGTGGAGGTTCGGCTGCTGCGTTTGCTGCTGCTGCTGCTGCTGCTGCTGTTGCTGCTGTGGAGGAGGCTGCTGCTGCTGCTGCTGGTGCGTCGGCAGTCCACCTATTCCAGGCTGCGGACTACCTAGACCTGCGGGCGCGCTGTCGGGTGTGCTCACTTGCCGGGCGATTTTTCGGTAGCTCTGCAACGAGAGAAGGGAAAAGAATGCGATGAGTATGGGATTCCCGCGTATAAAGTGCGCGCGTTCCTCGCGCGAGGTCGCGCGCACATGTTCCCGTTTACATTGCGCGACTTATAAATAGGCAAGGTCCCGCCAAGCTCCTGCTCTCCGGGAGAGAAGAGCCGCGGCTTATGAAGCGGAATACGCGCAGGCGATTTCTCGCTCCTCCGTATGATCGTGTAATGAGCTCGGAAGGTGCGGAACGAGTGTGACTGACACGGGGGGACTATCTCTCGGATAGTCGGGCGCTCGATCCGATTGTCTATCGCTGCACCGCGTTTCGAGGGTATAGAGAGCGATAAGTTTCGCCGAAACTCCGTGAGCCATCCAAACTAATTAAACTCGAGAAAAAGTCGTATAAATTTCGCCGAGTGCAGCGCGCTCGCGGTGTGTAATATATATTAATGGCCGGCGGCGGCGGCGGCGGCGGCGGCGGCGGCGGGGGTGTTATAACCCTATATACGATATAGAAAAGAGACATAAATCCGCGCGGAAATTCTTCGCTCTTTATTTCTGAAATGAGAAAAAGCGCGCGACGCCGGCTGTGGGAGAGGAAATACCTGCGCGATGTATAGAGTATATATGGACGCTCTCCGCGCTCGGGCGGTCTGTTTTAATAGCTGTGGGAAATGAAAGCGCTCTTAACGGCCCTGCTCGCGCTCTTGGAAAACGGCCTTAGGTAAATTCATCGAGCCGGCGGCGTAATGAATTTTCGAGTGCGTGTGCCATTCTCTCTTTCTCTGCCGCCTTTAATTTGTTTAATAAACGGCGCCCCGTAGGATTAGCCCATACGAATTTCCCTTTCACGAAGAATCACCCAAAGAACCTAAGCCTAAGGCTGAAAGGGAGAAGGGAAGGAAAAGAATGCAATTTTCCTCTCGGCGCCGCGGACAAAGGGAAAAAACATCGGGAGCCCTCCTCATCTCCGTGTGTCTATTCTGCCGTCAATCATCATCCGAAATCGCGGAAGCGCGGACTAAAGGAGAGCCGGCTGCAGCGGAGCACGTGCGACTGTATATACCAAAACACAGTGTGTGTGTGTGTGTGTATCAAGCGTCTGGCGCGTTGTCTACTACTGCCCCGACGTTATAATACAGAGAGAGGCCCTCAAGGAGCTGCCTGTTGGCGGCGGAGTTACCGACCGCGCCAAGGACCGCGAGCCCGCGGCCTCGAAGCGGTCATTTCACTCCATACGCTATATACGCCGGCTTTTGTGCGTTGTTGCGCTCTGAATTTCAAACTCTTCGTGGAAGTTTAATCGAAGAATTTATTCCGCTAAAAATTCAATCTTCCGTTTTCACGGCTGTAGGCGCGCGCGAAAATAATCCCCGAGTTTTTAATTGGAACGGCACGGAGAGTCGGAAAAATCGAACGGTCTCATGGCTTGACGTGCTGCTAATAGCTTAGGACAGCGCGCGCGGGTGACCTGAATTCCGCGATAGACGACGGATTGCGCAACCGAGCGCCGATGTGTGCGTGTATTCGCAGAGAGAGAGAGAGAGAGAGAGAACGATGGTTAAAAAAAGCCACCGGCTCTTCGATATATTCGAATAACGCGCGGCCATTGATTGACGCAGCGTTTTGATAAATAGGAGTACACACGGAGCACGCGGTATTTTATTTACCAAAGGGTCGACGTACGTAAATGTACAAGTTGTGTTGCGAAGGTCGTGTTTGCTTACATAATTTTCTGGAGAAACGAGAGCGAGACGCTGTCTTTCTACTGATGTACAATACACGTGCATTCGGAGCGACGAAGAGAACCGATTAAATAACCTTTTTGGATAATTTAGAAAGTCGATGTCCGCGCGCGCGGCACGCATGTTTTATTCGCTTCTCTGATGCTACCGGCGCGGCGGCAGTATAGTTACAAATTGTCCTCTCGCCACTGCTGTTTTCGATGCGATTACGCGTTGCTCCGAAATAATCACGCGCCTCCGATACGTTTTCGGAGCAAAATCGCCGGTCGCACTATCGGACGTAAACAGAACGATTATACTCGACGGTATATTTGAACAAACTCACGCTCTGGTGCAGCAGCAGTTTTCTTCCTTTTCCTTCGCAGGAACTTATCGATTCGATCGATCGCGCGCACTGCTCGGAATAAGTATGCACTCGTGACAGGAGTTTTAAGGGGAAAAAACGTCGACACTTGGTGCACGGCGTTGTTATTCCGAACTATTTGGAGAGACGCGATCTTGGAGGCGCAGAGCAGAGCATCGTCCCTTATCACAGCGAGTCTTTCGCAGCGTCAGCGCTGCTATCATGATCCTCGTGCTCGACGCCGCGGTGCGATGATTTTCCATACATAACACGCGTGCAGGCGCCACACCCCTGCAGAGGAGGAGTATTCCGTCGTCGCGCCGCGGATGAGCTGGCTACGGATCGCCTCGGCCGCGGAGACGATGGAGCGGAGAGGACTCGTCGTCGTCGTCGGGACTGCCTCGCGAGCGCGTAACGTAGTTTCAGCAGCAGCAGACGAGCGGGTACGCGCGCGCGCGCTCGATGTCGTCGTATCGGCGAAACGCGTGGAGACCGTGTGCTCTCGTATAAGTGTGCTCCGGCTGGAACCGTATGCGGTATCGTCGGCTACCTCCCACCGTTCACTCTCTCTCTCTCTCTCTCTCTCGAATACCTCCGTCTCTCTTTGCCTCTCTTTCGCGCAGCGCTCCTCTCTCTGTCTGCCGCTGCTTCTCCCCCTCCGCGGCTTTTCCTCCCCCGCCGTCGCTTCCCGCGCACCGCCGAACGCCGTATACACTCTATACTCGCCTGCATGAATCCCTCTTTCTCTCTCTCTCTCTCCCTCTCTCTCTCGCGCTCACTGTATGTGTGTGTGTGTGCGCGCGCTATATTTTTATCTCGCTTTCGCTCTCGGTCGCGGGCTCATTATCTCGCGGCTCTCCGCCGGTGTTTCCTCCGATCGATGTCGTTGCGCTGTTCCGTATACCTCCGTGGGCTTTTCTCCTTATTTTTCTCGATTCGTTTCGAAGCCTCATCGGATCGACAATTGACAGCATGTCGGCGGCACTTCCGCTCCGTTCCGTGCAGCGCACATAACCTGCCGCCGCTGTAGACTCTCGGCCGAGCTCGTGCCTTTCCGCTCGCGCTCGCGGGCTCTTCCTTTCTGCCTCCCTCTGGCTGTCTATACGCCGCGTCCTCTCCTCCCGCGCCGTTTACCCTCTTTGTTGTCGGCGGCGCAGCTGCGCTCGGAAATCGCGATTTTCCGAATTTTCCGGGGGCAGACGACGCGTACGCGGCCCGGTGACGCGGAAAAACGCTGCACGCATCGCAAGCGTCGCAAGGGAGCTACGGAGGAATTAATTCGGCACGGTTCGCGCATCAGCCGTGTCACGTCCTCTTTTCGTCGTGTGTGTGCGCAATGCTTCCCCCCCCCCGCCGCTTTGAACGACCAGGCGTCGCTTTTCTCCCTCCGCGAGCGCGCTGTCTATGTGTGTAGTCGCACTCCGCTATATAACTTCTCCTCCAGCGCCGCGTTAGACTCGGGTAGCCATGGCGATAGCAGCTCCGCGATGCTGAAACTTGCCTTTCGCCTCTCTCTCTCTCTCTCTCTCTCTCTCTCTCTCTCTCTCTCTCTCTCTCTCTCTCTCTCTCTCTCGTGCACACGACTGTATATTTTTTGCATCGCCTTGCGCTCTCGGTGCTGTCGTTGCATGGCGCCGCACGCGCTGATACCGTGTGCTGTCGCGTAATCGGCACCGGCGCACGATTATCAAATTCAAATATAGCCGAAATAAGCGGTGCATCGAATCGCGGACGGGCAATATTTAAATCGATACATATTCCATTACGAAAGGGGATCAGCGCGCCGATATCGGATCGCGCTCCTCTTTTTGTCTCTTCGCCGCCGGACATTGTGTGGGAGTATCGACTGTATCGGCAGAGAGAGAGAGAGAGAGAGAGAGAGAGAGAGAGAGAGAGAGTGAGAAAAAAAGGACTTGGCCGCGGGAAAAGAGCAGCCCCGGGGGAGTATAGCTGCTGTTGGCGCCGAATCGTTTATCACGGGCAAAGTCGCGCAGCCCTCTCGCAAATACGCAACAAGTTGCCGAACGCAAAGAGAGAGAGAGAGAGAGAGAGAGGCGCATCATCCCCAAGCTTTCTCTCACTCTCGAGGCGTCCCTTGCACTCGCGCGGCGCGCGTGCAGCCCACTTTCCCTTGAACCGCACCCCGCGAGAGCTTATAATCGCGCCAGTTTCTCGAGTGCCTGCCTACTTGTATTTCCGAGCCTTTTCTCTCGTTCTCTCACTGTTCGATAGCGCCGCTCGAGTCGAAAGGGAGAGTGACGCCGCTACTGTCGCAATAATAAGCGTCAGACGAGCACAAAAAACGCGCAAAAAATGTGCACGAGACAGCTCTAGAGGAAGCGGACAGCGCCAGCTCGCTCGATAAATTTGCCTACACCGGAATTTCCGTCGGCGAGTCGAATATTAAACCGTGCTAGGGCCGCGCGGCGCGCACAGGAAGCGTTCCCAGATGACAAACGACGCTCGCGACTCGGATCTGATAATGGGCCACATCGATTGTCGGGATTTCGTGCGCGCTCGTTCACGATCGATACGTCGACCCGCATTGTCGAGAGACATGAAGCTTTATGGGAAGTTCACTAAAAATAAGCTCAGCTATTTCATTACTTATGATGTATTTATGCGCGCGCAGCTTCCTGAGCTGCTTGTTAACGAACGAATCGTATGTGCGCACCGCATGTATGTGAGCGTCGTTTGGGAAGCGCGCGAGAGGAGAATTTTCAAAAGCGTTATTTCGACTCGCCACACAGTTATTATGGAGAAACTATCTTATCTCGCAAGACGCTGATTAGATAACGGAGAACCAAAGGAACCTCCGGAGAACGGTCGATAAGCTTGGGCGCGGGCCATCGTGCGGTCTCTCGCCGCTGAACACGCGTTATTATCATAAATATATTCTTCAGCCACTTTGTATACGCGGTATAATTAGAAAATGGCACGAGATAAAATTTCGCGCGAGATATAGTGGCGGCCGCGGTCGATAATGGACTAAATGGATTATCGGTAATTACGATGTCATCGTCCAGTAATTAAAATCTTATTTATCAGCAGGTAAGAAATTAAGGGGTAGGTCGATGTTCTGCGCGTGCATCGGACCGAACGTCGTTCCCGCTTACACGACGCGGTACACGGATTCTACTTCGAATTAGGCGCCGGATTAACTAAGCGATAAATTATTTTCCGCGCGCGAGCCGCAACGTGAGCGTGCTCTGTGTCAGCGTTAATCGATTTCGGGCTGATGAAGCTATACAGCCGAGGATCTTAATTTTGTTTAATTTCACTTATATTGTACTTCGTTCGCAATTTGATCACTGCAGTCAGCTTCGAAATTCAATGCGAAACGAAGACGACCTCACCTCTGGAAGTTTCTGTGCGAAACGTCGTTCGTTGGATCATTTGTAAATAAACTGTCTCTCTCCCTCTCGCGTCTAAAACACAGTCGCGAACGACAGAAAGGTTTGCCCGAACTTTCGGCAAACTCTCGGTGGGCCCCGCGGAGCTGCGATGCAATTAAAAATGCTGCAATCAATTATTTTATTTGGAAACTTTTTCGCAAGTTTTATCACGGCCGGTTGATGGGAAAAGTTAGAAATAGAATTTTAAACTTTACTCGTCCATTGGGCTATAGGTATACACGCGGGCGCAACGCCATGGAAGCAATATGCTTAAAGGTGCTGGGAAAATTTTAAACATGGCGGTGCAAGCGCGGACAGGCCGGCGCAGCGCGCGCGTCGATCAATAGCGCCTTGTTTAATATCAGTTCTCAAACTCTCTCTCTCTCTCTCTCTCTCTCTCTCTCTCTCTCTCTCTCTGCCTGTACAGGCAGCCTCAAGATTTCAGGACTTCGCGAAATCGTTGGCGCGCCGACTTAGGTCATGAAGCGCTGCAACTGTTGCGATGTGCGCGTTTCGAATCGGTCTTCGTTTTTTCAAGATGGATAAAATATATTGTGCGAATAACTCACCCTCGTTGCACCTTTGCCTCGACCTCTTCCGCGCTCCCTGAACGCTCCTTCGCCGGTTTGAAGATGGTAAAGATGCTGCAACAAAGATGAAGACGGTACGGTTAAAAAAAAGAAGGTTCGTTGATTAAGTTCACTGATCTTGGCTTTTTTTCAACTTGTCCTCGTTATCTCACGATAATAATGAGAAAACAAGTCAGGAAATTCAGCTATCATTATCGGGCACGATTGCATTCTATAGTAAAATCAAGGCTCTTGTACGGTCCCAATTGGCCTTGTTAAGTTTAATAGAACCCGTAATAAAAGTATAACCTTCCACGACTTTCACGACGGATTATCATAGTTAAGCCTCTCCGATATAACTTCACATTGAAAATAATTAGAATTTTAAACACGCACGTCATGAGGGATAATTTCGGGTAATTTCGTAGGGACTAGAGATGATTTTCGTATGGCAGTAATATATCAGTCCCACGTGTGTGTGTGTGTGTGTGTGTGTGTGTGTGTAAACTTGTCTGTCAAGTTCGAGCAACGATCGCGTTCGATTTTCCCTGCTGTGTGCTGAAACGAAATTTTGGAAATTAGGGTTTTCGCAGTTATCATGGGAAGCTCCGCGAGTCAGTGGAATGTATCGACGCAGGGGAAGTAGCTGCGCTACAGGGATCTGCATTGACGTCGCGGTAGAAGTATAGAGTCCGTGGAACGCTTCGAACACGCTCGAGGGATGGCGCTCGGAGAGCGCAGTCATATCCCACAACCGCAGGGGCTTAGTTTACCGACCATGCGTGCGACAAAAGAAACGATATCGTCAACTTGACTTTTGAAGATTTTCCGTTTGAAAGCCGGCAATTCCTCCGCTTTGCAACAATAACTCTGCAACGATCGACCAGCCAGAAAAGCGAATAAAACGAAGCCGCTCGTGTACAGAAAAAAAAATTCTCTCACGGAAAATGCGCAACATCCTATATGCGAGCTTGGAAAAATCGATGGGGTGCGTGTGCGTATGCAGTGCGGGAGCGAGGTCCATCGAGCGTAACGAAAGCTGCTGCCGCTAACTGCTTTCCCCGATAGCCAACCAGCACGATCTCGAGGCTTTCCTCCCCCCGTGCTCATGTGCGCGGATGAGCCCGCGCGGTCTAATTTCCTTCAGCTGCGTGCGCAATCCCATGTCTCTTCTCTCTCCCTCTCTCTCTCTCCCTCTCTCTCTTCGTAGTCGCACGAGAGAGAGAGAGAGAGAGAGAGAGAGAGAGAGAGAGAGAGGCGTCTACTACTGCCGACGCAACGACCTACCTACCTACCAACCCATCTACCTACCCACCTATCTACCTGTCTTACAGCCATGAGCTTCGAGCGCGCGCGAATACGTGCATATGCGGACGCGTAGTCAATAAGTACATGCTCCACAGACAGGGGGGTATACGCGCCGTTATACACCTTCTCTCTCTCTCTCTCTCTTCGTTTTCCCTCTCTTCTCTCGCTTCGCCTCGACGCCTTCTCTTTCGCTAACTGGCCAGGGGAGCTGCCCCGCCGGCGCGCACAAAGTCACCGAGAAGGCAAATGTCAATATTGCCGATGCATCGCTGCAGCCGCGCGCGTGTATAACCGCGCAATCGAGGGAACGAGAGAACGAGGGCGTAATTAACGCGCGCGCGCTTTTTGTGTTTCAGGGGATCACAAACGACCCTCCAAACTCCTCGCCCTTTTTGCTTTCGCTATTTCGAGCTGCTCGTATTTTTATCGCGAGCGAAGCTGCTGCTTCCGAAGATATTTATCCGAAGGTGTGTAGTCCGAATTTCGCATACTCGCTTCGAAGGTATAAATTCGGAATCGGCAGTAGCAGCGCCGATTCTCGGAGGCGGATCTTACAAGCCGGCTGATCAGAATACAAAGACTGGGAGAGAGAGGGAGAGAGAGAAAGTGCAGCGGCTCGCTTTAATTTTCGTTGCGTCGGCGCGGCTATGAATTATTGAAAAAACGCTTCCGAAACACACACGTGCTGCGCCTGCCGAAGCATCGGTAAACAAAACGCCGATGCACGGGCGTTCTCTATCTCGAAAGCGCACAAAAATCCTTCTCTCCTCCGGCATCGTGCCGGATGCAAATAATACACAATATCTATGCCGCTGCACCTATGCGTGCGCGTGTAGTGCAGATACGCTTTATGAGAGATATAGAAGAGAAGCCAAAAAGAAAGGACGCCTCGCCGCGCAATTAGAAGCACGCGCGCTGCGCAGCTGCTGATTATAAGGGACGATAAGCTAATTAAAATATTTCGTGCGCGTTTTTCGCGAGGCAGATGCGCGATAAGTGCGACCAAAGGCGAGAGAGAGAGAGAGAGAGAGAGAGAGAGAGAGAGAGAGAGAGAGAGAGAGAGAGAGAGGCGATCGTCGCAATTAGCTTTCTCGCGACTTTTCGACTCGTCTCGCGCGCAATCTCTATGCCATCGCAGTTCGCGTTATATGTATCCTTGAGTCGTGAGCGCGGCCGCTGCCGTTAATTCGGCTTTTATGAATTTCGAGCGAGCGCGCGCTTTATTGCCTCGTTATCCGATCAATGAGCGCCGAGCGTTTATGAGCCGAGAAACACCGTGCGTGCGCTGTGTAGTGTACTTCTGATATGCAGAAATATTTTTGACAATGAATCAAGAGGCGTTCGCGTGCGTTACGTGATTCGAATCTCTTCCTCGTGAAATTCGAAGCTCAACCGCCACTGCAGTGCAGAGGCAGCGACTTCTATTTAAGGACGTGTTTTTTTTTCTGGCTCTGAAAAACTTTGCTTCCGCTTATAGAGATCCCGCACGCCGGCAGTGTCGTCTCGAGAGAGAGAGAGAGAGAGAGAGAGAGAGAGAGAGAGAGAGAGAGAGAGAGTGAGAGAGAGAGAGACAGAGAGAGAGAGAGAGAGAGAGAGAGAGAGCATCGCCTGTATAATGTGTACATCGAGGAAAATATAACACGAGCCCGCAGTTCTAAGAGCCTTTAAACAAACAACGCGACAACGCACAGAGCTGCAGCGGCTGGCCTGCAGCGAGTCGTTTCCTTATTCGGAAACTCGCTCTCGTCGCTGCATATTATATGTTTAGTCTACGGAAAATCTGACGAGAGCCGCGTGCGCCGCGTGTTCGATATGTATATAATGTAACTCGCGCGAGAGAGAAATTGGCCGCACGATATCGAGAGACTATGCTCCACTCTCTCGTCGATGGAAACAGTTTAACGCGGAGAGTTTGTTCATTTCCGCGCGGCTGGCGGCAGCTGAGTCATTTTTTAAAAGTAGCACTCAACTTACCGCGCCTTATGTCGACGACGACGGCGACGACGACTATACTACGAGCGTAAGAGCATAGCCTAACGCAGCGCAGCTGCCGAATACTGAGCCCGAGCGTCCGATACGCTGCCGACGAAAAGAGTCGTAGCAGACGTGTCAATTGCCTTGCGTTTCACACTTTCATCTCGCTCCGAGTTCCATTGCCCTGATATGCAGCGCGTAGAATCGAGGCGCAGCTTCAAATCGAAGGCGCGCATCGCACGACGTATTAAGTGTATACATAAGGTAATCCGTCAGCCGTCGAACGTCGATGCTGTATTGTGGACGATTCCCAGGTGCGCCTTCTCCCCGAGGATTTATAGAGAGAGCGTCGTCAATCGCGAACAAACGGCTGCTCGTATGGGAGAGAATGAAAGAAAGAGCGATCAGTCGTATACGCGTCCTTTGGCGAAAATCCCAAAGAATTGCGCGCGCGGATGAGAAGCGATCGAGCTAATATCCGAGGAGCCATTGTGTCCGTGTGTCTATATGTATACTGCTATATACATGCAGTCGGAGGTCAAAGTCGACGGTTTGCCGAACAGCTGGAAATGGGCAGATACACGCCGATATCTCGCTCTGTGTGTGTGTGTGTGTGTGCTCGGAGTCTCAGCTGACTTTAATTTCGACAAACCAATTCGCCGCCGTATATGTGTGTATATGTAGAAAGAGAGGCACGCACACGCCGCGGCGTAGAAAATACACGTATTACACGTGCGCACGCGCGTACGCACACTGCACTCTGCGCACGACAGATGGTCGACGGAGAGCCGTTGTTCCCATTAGAAAGTACACGCTCCTATATATATATATATATATATATATATATACACCCATACGCCCAGCAGTTGTAAAAAGGAGGCAGGTTGTTTCCAGCTCTCATCCAATTGGAATTTTCGAGTCTGAGGGAAAAAAAATTGCCTCACTCGCGCGAGTATATAACTCTGCTCGCTGATCCTTTATTGTTTTTACTTTCGACCGCGCGTTCTTCAGCTGCTCGAACGTTTAAAGCGCTGTGAAATTTCATCCTCCGCTCCGCGCCAATGCAACAACAATAGTCGGTAAACGCGTTATAAACATCAGTCACCGATGGTCATCGCGTCGTTCGAGATAAATTATACCCTCTTTATTGTATAATGGTAGTAAACAAACGCGAAATATACGAGCGTAACGATGGGAGCACGAGTACAGGATATGGCTCCTAAGCTGCGTATAATGGAGAAAGATCGAGTTTTGAAAGAGAGGGAGAGTGGGATTGCATCGAATCGATTCTGCGTCGGGAATTTCGCCGGCGACGCTCTCGCACGACGCGCGCGCGCGCAAGAATCGATCGGAACGGAAGAATAATAATTTTGAATTATCCACGCATCGGCGATCAGAATTGATGACTGTCGAGTCTCAAGCTCATTCGTTACACCGGGGACTATAATGCCTCTGCGCTCGGCGCGTTGTATACGCGTGCATCATCGTTTTTTCTTCGGTTATACATCGCTCCTACTTCGCAACTTTTTCGACGAAACTTTGAAAGCGCGCGATACGATGAAAATGGCGAGTAAAAATTGGCCGAAACCGCAATTGAATTTTTCATCGCAGCGCGAGCGGTTGCCGCAAAAGTCATTTTTCAGCAGCGCGCACCCCCTTTTCCCGTGAAAACCATCAGGTTTTTGTTGTTGTAAAAAAATGGGCGCAGCGCTGCCGCGTCGATCGTATACACGCACATTATACACATAAGAGAAGCAGCGGCGCTGCGGCTTATATATACGCGGCGGCCGGGCTAACGGCTTTAATAATTATTTTTACAACGTTTCCGAGTATACGCGCCGAGCGAGAGCGCATAGCTACTCGTTCTCTCTTCGGCGCGGTCTCGCTTGGGCGCCTCGCAGCTGGCTCGTTCCAACCCCGTGACATAAGGGCGTCCCTGCTGCATGTGAACCGCGGCTCGCAGGATGCACAGTGCACACGCTTTTTCCCATTCCCGAGCTGAGCGCGAGCGCTAACTGCAAGTTTCACCTACGCTTTTCTCTCTCTCGCTTGATATATTGCCGTTGCCGCAGCGACAGCAGTCGATCGGCCGCCGCTGCTTTACTCGATAAAACGCCGTCTGCTGTATACGAGAGTCCTGGGATACGCCGAGAGAGCTCTTGGAAAATGTTCACACGCGGCGGTTCTGTCACGCGCTCGATATCGAGGAAAAATCGCGAACGAGTTTGAATGTTTCGTATTAACTCAGCTCAAAGTAGTGTTTAATAATAATAATCCGAGCATATACCGTTAGGCATAAATTTTCGCCGGCGCGTGATTTTTTGCGGAATTCCAATTGGCAGGCGCAGATGTGCGCGCGCGGACAAAGTAGCGCAAGTCTCGAGTTGAGTCATTCGCCACGGATTGATAGGCATCGGCCGTCGTGTGCGTGTGTGTCTGCGATCGCTCTCGCAGCAAGGTGCCACAGGGCCCCGGTGCTCGTGTGAGAAAGCTTCGCGCGATATATAACACACAGCCGAGGCACTAATCGACAGGTGTTTACGCGGGCCGGAAGACCGCGCGCGCGCGCGACTCCTAACTCAGCCGACTGCAAATTACACCTCGGCGCTCGCTTTTTCAGCGCAATTTTGCTCCCTTTTTTCAAAATTACAACGACGCACAGAGTAACCAACGTATTTTTAATTTTAGCATGCAGCGTAAACAAATTTCGTTTTCGTAAGATAGAGCACGAGTGTTTACTCCCGAGGCGTACCACGCGAGATAATGTTTACAAGTATAGTCGGATATATAAGCGGCGAGCCGTCCGGAATACGTAAGAGAGGAGAGCTGCTATACAGGCGCGCCGCCGCCTTGACGGAGGCCGAGAGAGAGAGAGAGAGAGAGAGAGAGAGAGAGAGAGAGAGAGAGAGAGAGAGCACGTGGATGCCGTATACGCGAGAAAGGAAGAAGAGCACGTGGTGCGTGTTATTGTTTTGGGCGGCGTGTCCCGGGCCTGTATAGAGTAGCAGAGTATAGGTATACGCGCAACAGACGTAGTCGATGGCCTAGTCGTGCGATGCAGGATTTGCAGGAGGGTCAGGCACCCCCGAGTCTGCGCGACCCTCCAGGAGGGATTTCATTCATACCCCCACCGGCTTGTACTGCGCTCACTCTCTCTATCTCTCTCTCTCTCTCTCTCTCTCGCCGCCCCGATTCGATCGCCCCTCTGCAGCAGCAGCCTCTTTATCGCCCTGCTGCGACGACCTTCGCGCCTTGCCAGACGTCATGGAGGAAAAATGTACATGCGGACTGCGGGGATAAAGGGGACCAAAGACCATTTGATATCTTAATTCGTCGCCGTTTATTGGGGAGAGTGCTCGATGCCCCCCTAGGCGCACCTCCCTCCAACACGCGAGGAGCTTTGATGTATACGCGCTGACCGCCGCGTTCCTTCTTTTTCAGGGTCTAGGTCAGTTTTCCTCTTCGCTTTCTCTCCCTCTATACGTAAGCGCGCGATTATTATTCAGAGAGAGAGAGAGAGAGAGGGAGCGCGGCGGAGTGTGCAGGTTCACGGCCAGATTCGCTGACAGAGAGCAAGCTGCGCGAGAAGAGGTAGCGAAGGAGAAGAAGAAGAAGAAGAAGAAGAAGAGGCATCATCTCCGGTGAAAAGGTAGTCTAGACCACCAGGTGTCTCGAGGAGACTGTGACCCGGCCGTGTACCCCCCCTCGAGGGCACCAAGAGCAGAGCGAGAACGAGCGAGCGTGCGTGCGAGGGTGTGGCACGCTTCTACATAATTCGGCACGAGGGTCCCCCCTTTTTTCCGAACCCCTCCGCCAAAGAGTTGGCCCTCTCTCTCTCTCTCTCTCTTGCTCACTTGTTCTTCTTCTTCTCTCTCCCACGAGATCCGAAATCTCGTGCGCGGCACGAGCCGGCGCATTATATGGCTCTTACGCAACGCGCGACCCGCCACTGATATTCAGACGGAGCAAAAAGAGCGTCCGCCGTGCAGAACCGATCGTTGAACTCTCGCAGAAGAAACTATAACAGATCGATGTTCGCGAGTGGCCGGATTTTCCTCGGTAACCCAGATTGGGAAAAGCAAGAGAGAGAGAGAGAGAGAGAGAGAGAGAGAGAGAGAGAGAGAGAGAGGGAGCGCGACCCTGACCCCGAACAACAGTCGCGCAATGCGGCGCGGCGCCCTTGCACCTCGTGCGGCTCGTGCGGCAGCTCGGCTCCGCTCCCTTTGGCGCCGTCCGCGCTCTCTCGCGCTGGTTTACATTTTATCGCGGGTGCGCGCACTCCCTTCCGTGCTCAGCTCTCGCGAGAGGGATCGGGACGCGTGTCGGGGCAAACACACGAAAAACAGGAGGGTCGAGCTGCGACGAGGGTCCGACCCCGTCCTTCTCTCTCCGCTGCCATATCGTTAATTGGCCCGTAATCACACGAGGATCGACGCGTCTTCAACCACTGCGGAGGGAGAAGGGGTCCCGGATCGGAATCGCGGGACAGTAGCACACGCTTCCGACATCTCCGCGGCAACAGCTGGGCGTAGCATCTTGCACGCGCGAGGCGGCTTCGAGGGGTCAACGTCCAGAGCGATTCGGGCAACAAAGTGTACTGGATGCCGCGTTCTACGGAGTCGAGAAAAAACGGCCGTTTCTCTCTCACTCTCGCTCTCTGATCCCGCGCCGCCGCAGCCGAGTGTACTCGCGGCTGCGGGTCAAGGTCCCGCCGCCGCGAGAGACGCTGCAGACGCGAACGCTTGCCGGAGACAGAGAGGAGAGAGTACGGAGGACGATTGTGTGTGTGTGAACGATGTGCACACGCATATAGCGGTGGCGGTGCGGTCACGTGTTCGCCGGGCGCGCGCACGCGAACGATGACCGCACACAAACTATGTGTAATACACGCACGGAAGGCGAGTCTGCGCGAAACTCTCTTTCGGCGCGCGCACCACCACGTGCTCTCTTTCTCCGATGCCCGATCATTAGCCTTTCCTGCGCGCAAACCGCGTGGCCCGACTCGTTAATGCTTATACTTTGCATCGCGCGCACGAGAGCGAGAGAGAGAGAGAGAGAGAGAGAGAGAGAGAGAGAGAGAGAGAGTGTAGGCACCTAACGAGTCTCTCTCTTTGCCTCGAACAAAATTGAACGACGCTCGGCTCGTGCAGTAATGGAATAGCGTTTTAACGCGTGAATCGCCGTGGGACTCGATCGTTTCGTTTCTTATTTTTTTCTCTCTGCTCTGCTCTTCTCTCTCTCTCTCTCTCTCTCTCTTTCTCCTGGTCGTTGCGTGTGCACTTCTTTCTCTCTCTCTCTCTCTCTCTCTCTCTCTCTCTCTCTCTCTCTCTCTCTCTCTCTCTCTCTCGCTCGAGCGACACTAACTGTCTACTTCCTAACTTAATCCGTAACTTCCGACGCCGCGGCAATCTGACATCCTTTTTATTTTCATTGGCTCGATCGTCGCTCGCTCCGGACTCGTGCGTCGCTCGACGTTCCCATAGGATTTTTCCAAATCAATTCTTCGGCCTTTTAAAGAGAGTGAGAGAGGGAGAGAGAGAGAGAGAGAGGTCAAAAAATAAAAATATGCTCCAACGAGCTGCCGCGCAGCGCGATAAGAAGAAAAAAAGCAGCGACGACGCACAAGAGAGTGAGGGAGCGATGAGTATTCAGAGTATAGTATATAAAGTAGCCGAGGTTCGAGCGGCGGCAAATTGGTCCGACGCAGAGCTTGACGGCGGCGGCGGCGGCGGCGCAGCCATGTCCGCTGAGTGCGGCTTCCGTCGTGTCCACGTTACAGGTTCATAAAACCTGTTAACCGCTGATTATGCGCGCGGGACGTCACAGCGCGCGCTATCTTCTCTCGCAACGAGCTCGCGGCAACAGACATCAATTGCCCGCTCGCCGGCGGATAAAAAATAAGCTCAGCACAGCTCTCTTCCTTCTTTTTCGCTTCGTACACGCACACGCACACACACACACAGAACCACACATCGTCGTACGCAGCCGCTTGTATATTCGCTTGCGTGACGCGCAATTTGCTTTGGCAGCTACAGCAACGAGCTGCGCGTGAATTAAATATTTGCGATGTGTGTTGCGCGCGATGAAATTCTTTCCCGGCCGGGAATCCGAGCGATTTCAATTAAATCCCAAGGACGGATGCTGATTCGCGCGCTACTTCGTCGGGCGTATATATAACGTAAGGGCGGGGCGATAAAGTTTAAACTTTGCGTAAAAAGTGCTCCGGATCGAACCGCCTGAGAACTGCTCTAGCCGGGTCGGCAACAGATAAATTCATCCTTGGCAGATAATGATCCCTAAATCTTCCTTTATCGTTAAGTAAATTCCGTCGCCTCGGGCCGACGAAGCGGCTCATGGGGGTGCGAATGCTTTACGAGAGAGAGAGAGAGAGAGAGAGAGAGAGAGAGAGAGAGAGAGCGAGAAGAGTGTGTGTGTGTGTATATAAGGGTGCCCGTCCCAATATAACGCCGCGCCCGCATTCCCTTTCTCGCGCCGCTAGGAAAGTCATTCGAATCACTTTCTAAAGTGGCTGAAAATCACTTGGGACGCGGCGGAGGTTTAAAAATAAAGCGGTAGCGCCAGCTTTCCGGAAAATACGACGAGCGAGTGCTCGCTAATCGCGCGCTCGATATATCTAATGCGCACGGTATACGCGGAGGGGCTGCAGGCGATATGTATTACAGGCCGTTCTGGGCGACGGAAATATATCTCGAGCTGCGCGCGGCAGGCGACAGCCTAAGGACTCGAGCCTCGAGTATAGGAGAGATAACTCCGCCCCGGGAACAAAAAGGAGCCTCGAGTGTGTGTGTGTGTGTGTGTGTGTGTGTGTGTGTGTTTGGGCGTGTGCATAGAACGATATAAGTAGTATACACTCTTGGATGCGCGACGCGGATATGGACGTGTCGATGCATAATGCAGCGGGCCGTGTGTGTCTCTGACGCGCGGCTTATCGCTCGCTCGCTCGCGCGCCCCGGGGACGCGTAAAAAGAAGCGTCGCGAATCGAGTTTATGGAGATCACGTCGCGAGAGACTTTAATCATGCGAGCTCGGAGCATATAATTGGACAGATGGCCTGCGAGGGCAGTTGACAAATTGAACGCGAGGCGTGCCACTGACGCGCTACCGCGTGTATCGAAATTGTGGATGACGCGAAACTTGAGAAGAGAGATCGGAAGAGAAATCGGCCAGGACTAGGAAATATCGCGCGGCGCGACTATTCCAGTCCAATGTACAAGCGGCCCTATTCCGTCTGTGTGTATACCGCACGTACATACCGCACTAATGTATGTCTGTAGGTTAATGTAATGCACTCGCAGATCTCATTGCGAGAATTGCGCTGCGCAGCGCGGAATTGATTGATAGGCTCTTTTGTTTCAACGCGCGCGCTCCTCCTATCTATATGTACGACGCTAGAGCGAGGCATGTACTGAGATTTCGTCTCTCTTTACCCCCCGACGTTTTCATTTTTTTTTTCATCCCAACAGCCGTGCTGCTGAAGTAGTCCATCTCGTTTTTACAATCTCCAGCGAAAGGTCGAGTGTCACCGGCAGATCAGCTCTGTATACGCGCTATACACTCGCGCGCGGGAATGATGAATTTGGCTGAGTGAGCGATTGTGTGCCTGCTCTCGCTCATTATTATAGGTGTACTCGTGTCTGTGTGAGTGTATACGTACAGCAGCGGCGGCAGATGTCCGCGCGCGCGCGCGCGCGAGCGAGTGAAAAACCGGTTGTGTTGATGTAGCTGCCGTCGCGAATCGCTATAAAAATATCCGCCATTGTGAGCAACGCCTAAGCCCGTAACGGTCGGCACTCGTACAACGTACACACACTGCGCGAAGAAAAAGGACCGACGAGCTCCCATTCACTTATGCGCGCCGCCGCCGCCGCCGCGCTTTTGATCGAATTTTATTCTTTTCGAAAAACACTTTTATTTCCTCGCTAGTCCACCACCTCCCATCATATACATTACGCAGCAGCGGGTTTGTTGCATAATAACTAGTCTTCGCGAATTTCTCTCGGAAATTCGCCCGTCGCGGGCTGATGCGAAAAACTCGTTTCGCCGTTACGTTACATTGAATACATCCAGTAGCCGCGACTGAGCTGTATACAGTATCCCTCTCTCCTTTGTGCGGCTTTACATGCATTAATGCAAGATTTATCTGCATTGTACGCGAGCGAAGGAGAGGGAGAAAGAAAAAGTAAGCAGACGATCATTAAAATCGGCCAGGTGTCTCGTCTGCGCAGTGCGCGCGCGTGTGTGTATACGCGACTCGCGTTGGATAAAAGCCTCTCTCTCTCTTGGCGGAGAAAAGTACGCGCGAGAACTTTTTTCCCCGAAAATCTAATGCGGGCTGCACGTACACATACGCGTAAAATCGCACACGTTCGTGTAGGATATTACACGCCGTTAGCATGACAAAGGCCGATGCGCGTCATCGATTTCGAAAATGACCTCGGCAGGACTCGACGTGGAGGGAAAAAAAAGAACGACGCGCAGGTATACAACGCTAGCGCGCCGGGAGAGATGCAAGTCCCGTAGGTAATATAGTATAATAATTGCCGGACAGCTGCTGCTGCTGCTGGGCGGCGAGCGATCGGACTTCGCTGTACGTTATAGTATACTGGCGCAGCAACGCCCGAGAGCTGTAAATGGACCGGCTGCGGCTCTATGTGGATTTCGGTAATTAAATTTTCCTCCTCGCGGAGCATCAATGCGACTCTCCTTCTTTGCCCTGCGTCGTTATACGCGATGGATTATTACTTGCCGTCCTTTTAAAGATTTACCCGCAACGATAGCTCTATACTCTTCCGCGACAAGTCGGTAGATTTGGAAGAAATTTTCAAAGGCAAAATCTGCACGCGAACTTAATAAGACACGCGAGCGTTCTGGCGGCGGTTCGGAGTCGCAGACACGGTTGTTATCGAGGCCGGACGACAGGTTATCATTATACGTGTAGCCGGCCGAAATAGAGCTAGTTGAATGAGACCTCGCCGGGGCTGATTGAATCCGGCCACGGCGCGTTTCCAAGCTTCCATGGCTATTATACGCGCCCCTCCCCCCCTTTTTCTCGTCGACGTGGTATATGGTATTTACGCGGGTCCTTCTATTAGCAGCTGCTCCGTGATTCTCGCCGTCTCTCTCTCTTTCTCTCTCTCTCTCTCTCTCTCTCTCTCTCTCTCTCTCTCTCGGCGCAGGCTTTTTTCCCTAAGCCGCCATTTCTGCTGCTGCTACTGCCGCTGCAGCGGCGGCTCTAGTCGTAAAAGGAAGTGGATTTCCTCCACACGTGCTTCTCGTTTCGCTCCAGATTGTTTCGAAAAGTCCTAAGGTCACACATCTGTCAAAAATCCTCGGCTCCTATAACTCTCGCTCGTACCCCTCCCCCCTTTCTCTCTCTCTCTCTCTCTCTCTCTCTCTCTCTCTCTCTCTCTCCGTAGCACATACATTCCGTGACCTTTCTCTCCTCTACGAATTTGTTCAAGCTTTTAAATGCCTTTCTCGCTCTCTTTTTGGCGAACGCGTTCTCTCAGCGATTGTTTCGCGACTGTGTAAGGAGGGACGCGGCGACGACGACGGCGTCGGGGATCGAAGACATCGGAGAGCGTGCGAATCCCGATTCGGCATGAGCGCGCGCGCGCAGGGGATTCGGCTAATCCGATTAATCGCGACGTAAAAAAAGTCCCGTGCCATCTGCCGGGTTTCCCTCCTCTCGCGCGTACAGATCGCAACTCGGAACTGTATAATATATAGCATCAGGGCGCGAGTCGTCGCTGCGCGCCATAAATTCCAGAAATCTGAAATCAGCGCCCCTGAGAAATCACACGCCCGTCAAAGATCGACGTCCACGGGTGAGAGTATCGGAGAACTTTTTTATCTCGGCTTTATCTGGAAATTATAAAGCGATTCGTGGGTATAATATCCTTTTTCGAAGAGAGCGCGCGCGTTTTTGGGTATTAAAGGATCCGTCTCTTTCCAGTGTATGCCGTAGCGACTATGGCAACTGTACAAACAAGATGGCCGCTGTGGACAGCTTCCGGTTTCACGACAGCTGCGCGCGGATCTAGTTTCTCTCTCTCTCTCTCTCTCTCTCTCTCTCTCTCTCTCTCTCTCTCTCTCTCTCTCTCTCTCTCTCTCCTAGGCAGTCCTGTAGGCGCATGCATATGCGACTGCACGCCTCGTTCGAAGGAGGCTTGATTCCCCGGCAATGATACATGATAAAGCAAAACGCTTTGTCTACCTCGAAGTGCACGATAGATGAAAAAAAAACCTAGCTCCTCTCGCAGATCCTCGCCCGTTTAATTGGACGCCGTATTATATACACTCGCGCCGATCCGTCCTTATGTAAATAAGCGCAATTAGCCGAGCGGAGCATAAATCAAGACACGCGGAGCGAGCGGCAGCTGACTTGGATCGATTAGCGTCTCTCTGCTGCAGCGAGAAAGCTGCGCGGACGAAATGAATCGGAAGCGCAGTCTGCTGCCGGCGCTGCAAGCCGATTTTCCTTGACGAATAAAACTAATGGCCGTCCGTAATTGGGATTAGCTGCAGCCCCCGAGCACACACAGTGTGCAGGGGTGCCATTGGAATTACGCCATTGTGCAGCAGCAGCCGATTTCTCAGCACACATGTGCGGCTTTTCGACGGACCGCGGATCTCGTAATACGTTCTACCTTTTTTTCTGCGGGGTGAGCTATATATTTTACGCATGCGGCTTATAACTCTCGGGGAGCCGCGTTCGGTATGATTTATGGGCGATGCTGTGGCGTAAGCCGCGGGCGTCGTTAGTTTTGTTCTCCTACCTTCGCCCAGAAGCACAGGCCTGTACTTTGTATACGAAAAACGCAAAATCGGTCAGCGCGGAAAGAAAGGGTGAAGAAGAAACTCCGGCCCCTGTGATATGCGCGCGCGCGCGCGTTTTCGGTATTTGATTACGCGAGCGCCCGGTATTACGCAGTCAGTCTACTCGAGTGTCCCCACGGGAGCTGATCCGGTATATAGGTCCAACTATATACGCAGGCGGCTTCTAATCAACGCCTAATTAGTCCAATTAGACTACAGCCGAATTAATACGTCGGAAGAAGAGACGCTTTCATGTTTTCGTATTTCCATATCGTACGCACTCTTTCATCTCCGCGCGGTGCACACGTTGATGATTATTGGTCGCCATGTTGCGCTTTTCATTATCGATTGAACTTTAAAGTCCCAAGGAAGGTCCCGCGGCGCGAATAAATCACCGCGAGCGAGAATTATATAGCGTTCTTACACCGACACGCCGCAGGTTCTCCCTTAATTCTTCTCCTCTCTTTTTTTTCATCTCCGGCTGATTGCTGATTATCTCGGGCCTTGGTTGAAATTTACGATTACGTCGCGTGCTCGCTCTCCCGAATTTCGCAATCAGGTGAAATGAGGATCGAGCATTAAAAACGCGCGACGAGTCAATTTTTGCAGCGAGCGTGCACTAAATCGGGCGGAGAACGAGAGCGTTTACGCGCTCATAGTAGCGAGTGATTGTCCTTCATCGCGCGTATGACAGAGAGTGCAGCGCTACTCGTCGCCTGACGTCACAATGAAGCGTCAATCAGCGGCATTGTCGGGGCATAATTCACGTGTTGTCTCGGAGAGATCAGCCGATCCAGCGACTCGCGGCGTCGTCTTCTCTTCTTCCGCGTATGTGCGCCCTGAAAACCGCGAGTTTTAATCAAGGGGCGCGATAGCGCCGCTTTGGCAAGAAAAAGTACCAAATACGATTTGTCGACGGCGCGACTCTATATACTTTGAAATTAGGTGTTCCTAACCTTAAAAACTATCTCGATTGCATTTAAATCATTATTATTGCGCGTATGCGCAATCTGTTGGTATCTACTTAAATATATTATCCTAATTTTTCATGTATAAAAGGTTCATTCAAGAATATTAAGTTATTAACTTAATATTGCTAGTTGAAAATTTGCTCGGTATATCTCATTTCGTTCAGTTTCCATCCTCTCCCGATATTTTTCGTCTCCTCCGGTCACGTGACTTCCGGTGAGTATATTTGGTATTATACGCCAGTGGTTACAGTAGTTAATCTACTTTACCGACATTCGTCTGCTACTCGGCGTCACGCGATTATAATATGCATGTAATGCTACACGTATATATGCATATATTGCTATACGATTATATGCGCGATGCCATCAATGTCTGAACCAATAGTTGCCTGTTGTCTATCGAATAGATCAAGATTTAATGAAGTGCAATAGCAAGAAGAATATGCTTTGTAAAAGATGTGAAATCTCTCTCAAAAAAAAAAAACTTTTTTCAAAAGTGAAAAAGGCTAATAAACGTAGTGAAATCTCTAAATATAAGAATGTCAAGTAAATGTTTTTTGCTATAGGCATTAAGATATAAAATTAAAGTTAAAATTATGTTTTCCCAAAAAATGATATTTTAATGCGTATAGCAAAAAACATTTACTTGACATTTTTATATTTAGAGATTTCACTACGTTTATTAGCCTTTTTCTTGCCAAGATTTTCACTTTTGAAAAAAGTTTTTTTTTTGAGAGAGATTTTATCATATACATCAGCATATGTAGGGAGACACTCGAGCGGAATCGATCTCTCCCCCGGTGTATTGTCTCGATTGCTTACGACGTCGGGATCATCGACGAGCTTAGTGGCAGCACTGGCGTACACATGAGCCGTGGAAAAAGAAAGAGAGAAAAAGTAAGAGAAAGAGAGAGAGAGAGAGCGCTCGTGCGGCGATAACCTTCACGCTCAAGCGGGCGCATTGAGGCAGCTCGAGCAGCGGAACCGTCGCCGGCGGAGAGAGCGACAGAAGCGCGGCCCGGACATCGCGGCCAAAAAGACAACGGGAGGATGCGATAGATAGGATATAGGGCCGATTTCTATGGAGCTGAAATGCCACTGAAGTAGAGAGTGAGCGAGAGAGAGATTTTCAAAAGGGGGTTGCTGCTTAAAGGGATGCTCACAGTCCACTTCCGCGCGGTCGCGATTTTCGATCGAACGCGCGGCGAGCGAAAAAAATGCGCGGAGAAAGAAGCGCACGTAAATGAGGCGCGTTTACGTACAGCGAGCGGTTCATCACGTATGTATATAGGACAGGGAGCAGCTGTCAGACAGCTGTAGCGAGAGAGAGAGAGAGAGAGAGAGAGAGAGAGAGAGAGAGCCCTTTTTACCTGCGCGCTCTCCGCATCCATCGTGTGCGTGAGCGGCGGCGGCGGCGGCGTCCAGCGGTAGCGGCATCGAGTGCATTTCGCCGCGAGACGGAGATGGAGATAGCACACACGTACACGGAGTCGTGTGGTAGGGGCATCGCTCGAAAAAACTCGCTGCAGAGTATAAGAGAGACGAAGAGAACGGAAGAGAAGCGGCGGTGGCGGCCGTTGGATTGACGGGGCTCCGCGCTCGTATATCGTCCGGCAAAGTAGCACGTGCTACTGCTACTATATGCTGCCTCGCCGCGCGCATCGTCCTTTCTCCGTTTTCTTTCGCCATAACGGCAAGTGCGTCAATTTCCGTTCTCCAGCGCGCGCGTCCTTGGCGAATGTATATACCCATCGGCGTGCCTCGCTCCTTCTCCCTTTTTCTTGCGCGCGCGTGCGAGAGCTCCATAATCGTCGCGAAAATGCGATAATTATTTTCTTTATGGGCCCGCTCCGGGTTTCACGGGAAGAGCATGGGGCCGACCAAGAAGCGAGAGCGAGAGAGAGAGAGAGAAAAAGTTGACCTGGGCGCGCAGACTATACTCTTCGGATTTCGAGAAAGGATCTTTTTAAAAAGTTGCGAGACACAGAGGGAGAGATTCCCGCGGAGCTATACCTAGCGTGTCCGGTCAATGCCGGCTTTGTCGCGCGGGAATTTCGGACTTTTTGTGTCATCGGTTGCTCTCCATAGTCCTGCGCCGGCCTCCCACTGCCGATTCACACGATTTTTCACGCCTTGCGTGTACACTGCGCACGGATTCGGAAAAGAGAAATCGCGAATTCCGGTTCTTTGTGTCAACGGGGTGCGCGCGCGCACGCGCTTTTAAACAATATAAATAATGCAGGGAGGAGGAGGGAAAAGCCAAAAGCGCAGATACATAATTATTCGAGGCTCGTGTGCAGTGTCGTGAGTCACAGTGTGCTGCTGCTGGTGCGACGTCGTGGCCAACGTCACGCACGCCGAGCCACGCTCAGCTGCACCTCAAAATCGATAGTTGGCGAATCTGTCCAGATTACATCCTCATGGGGCTTCCCATGATACCGTGCGCCGCTCCGCTGTCTAATCCCTCGTGATAAACCGCCTGCGGTGTACGTACGCACCCCCCCCCCCCCACGCACAGAGGACGACCTTTGGAATAACTCAACGGAAAAAGTGCGTACACGCGCATTATCGTTCGCTGCTCGCCGAAAGATGGCGCGTCCCTCGCTCAATTCTGCGGTGCAACACAGAGACGCGCGCGTGCGGTTTTCGCCCGGCGGCGGCGTGTCGTGTAATGACAAAGAAATTCATACTTATATGCGTATAAATGAATTGAGGCGATCGCGTGGCTCGTTTCGTTATTTTATTCTCCACCGCGAAAAACGCACGGCATATTGCTGCGGCTCGCTCGCATTTTTCAATGCTAATTGCACCGGCTGCGTACAGCCGCGTGTAAGTACGCGCTCGCTGAAAGGAAAAATGTAACCTTGTCATTAAGCGCACGTCACTTCCACGCGCGTCTATACCCATGTGTGTACGCTGCCCCGTATAGTTGCAAAAGTTATTATTCTTCGCGAAGATCGAGGGTGAACTCTGTTGCCTTCCGCGCTTCGTCAGACTCGGCATGATTAAAGCCCTTGCGACGCCTATAGGTTTTTCTCCTATCAAACAAGAGGCGAAATCTAATCCCGAGCACGGCGCGTGAATATTTTTCAGGGACGTATGTACATGTAGCCGGCGCGTAGAAGGGCTGCTCTGCTGCATGCGAGTTGAATAATGTAAAACGGGCTTTAGAATTTTCGACTCGGCAAATATAGGCGGCGTTGCTGCTGCCGCCGCCGCTGCTGCAGAAAAAAAGGAGGAAGGTGCCGAGCGCGCGACGGGTCGATCGAGTGCGTGTGTGCAGAATAGCAGTTCTCTTTAGTAGCTTCTGTACACTCGAGAGCTCGTGTGCGTGCGCTTTGCGTCTGCGTGTGTGTGTGTGTGTGAGAGAGAGAGAGAGAGAGAGAGAGAGAGAGAGAGAGAGAGAGAGAGAGAGCGAGCGAACACGTGCGCCAATGGCTGCTGCGTGCGTGCCGAGAGCGAGAGTGAATTCGTGCGCGCGCGTTGGGGAGGCTGGGTGGCGATGGTGACTCATCCTGCGAAGAGAGTCCTGTTTCCGTGGCAGGAAGCAGCAGCAGCAGCAGCCGAGTGGGGGCGGGGATCGATATATCGACTGAGAAGCGCTCCTATGCGAGAGTTACGCGCCACGCGCGCGCTCGCTCTATACTCTCTCTTTCTCTCTACCCCCCTCCTCTTCTCATCTTCGGCACATCTCGCTCGACATTTCGCTGAATCTACGACGTCGTACTCAAAAAAAATTTTTTTTCAAGCTCTAGAAAGAACTCTTATCAATCGCCGTTTTATCAATGAGAAATATTGTTTACCGTATACACGCGGTATCCGTCGATCGGCTTACGTCGCCGGCAACAAAACACAACGCGGGCGCGATAGTGGCGCTGAGCTTGCAGCTATATAGAGCGATAACGGGGTGGGATAAGTCCAGAGTGCAGAACTCGGGCGCCGCGGCTAAGCAACAACAAAAGGCGCGCGCGATAATCCGAGTAAATATTGCCTTTCCATATATTCCGTTCGCCGGCCATATAGACTCGATTAACAACGCCTTTCGCTAAATGCAAAGATGCGCACGCGTTCGTGCGTGCGTATTGTATATTCGGAACGACATCCAGCAAATTCTCACGTTGCGGCACGCGAGAGTGAGAGGGAGAGAGAGAGAGAGAGAGAGAGAGAGAGAGAGAGAGAGAGAGAGAGAAAGAGACTCGAAAATCTGGAATGAGATCTCGCAGAGCTGAGCGCGCGCACATGCATATGTTAATTCGCCATCTGTCCGCGAGCTTTGCCCGCAGCGGCCGAACTGCAGTCTTGCGGCTATTATTTACCGATCCCCCTCCACCGCGGTGTCCTCTCTTCTCCATATACGCGACCGATCGACATTCAAAGGGTTAAGTGTGCAATATCCTATAACGCTGCGCTCTATTTTTTTTATTTTTCCCCGCAGAAAATAGAATCATTCCGAACTAGAAGGCCTGATATGGAGGGGCGCCAGGTCAATCAATTTTCCCGGCTGGCCGGAGAAAACGCAGGCCGTGTAATGCTCTCTGAAAGGGAATACCCCCGCGAGTAGTCGTGCGATGGCGTCTTAAAAGGCTTTCGGAGGTTTCGGTTTCTCGATAAATCGAAACGAGCAAGGAAGCCTATGAAAATGGGATGAGAAAGAGGATCTCCCGCCTCCTCCTCGCCTATGCTACACGCGAGGCTATACGGTTACGCGCGGGTGTGTACAGATACTGCAATTATGCTTTTTCGCGTCGAAACATTGCGAAATTCGTATATGCGCGTACTGTGTGCATCAAGAGTGTCGGAGCGATTTAAAGAAAAGTTGCAGAGCGACTGATAAGAGGGTGGCGATAAGCGGTCACGATGCTGCATTGCTGCCTGCGAGTTCTTCAGGGTTATCTCGGCGCAGGCCAACCAACTCTGCACGTACTTGTATATTAAACGCGCGTTAGAAGGAAAAAAGTATGTATTACGAGCCCAAGCACGCACGTCTTCCATCTTATACACACAACGCGCGGTTTATCTCATTTTTGCGCGTATCGTCGCGGCGGCGGCGGCGGCGGCGGCGGCGAAACAATGAAGAAAAGAGCGATCATGAAAGCGCGCTCGCGTTATATTGACGCATAGAAGCGATAGCGGCAAAGTCAATGCCTGATGCGCGTCTCGAAATTTCCATTGTGTTCGAGCGCGCGATGAACCCTCGCCATCCCTAACCTGCCGCAAATTTTGTACCTTCCAAGGAAAAGCCGAGTATATGACGTATTGTACACGCATCGGGTGAAACTCGCTCGCGTGCGCAGCCCCGCCACGACGAAACAGCTGCTGTGTGCGGCTCGACTCGCGGTGTATCATGGAAAAAAGCAAACCGGCTATTACCGAGCGTTTAACGTTACAGCCGCTCAGTTTATCGTGTGTGTACGCGCCGGTCGTCGGTATTATACACGAGAAAATCGAGGAGCAACGAGATCCGGGAAGGAGCGGCTAATTTATGAGGAATCGGGCTAAAACAAGAAGGAAGAGCCGCGCGATAAAATCGAACCGCCGCGCTATCTCCATCTATTAAGCCGGGGAGTGGGTGGCCCGCTCGCTAACCAGGTGCGCGCGACAAGAAGAGCCTCGAGGCTGTATACACACGTGCGTGTAGCGCGGAGAGACAGCGGCTCCGAAAGACCGGACACGATAGCCGCAGAACACGGGGGGAAGTGTAGCCCCGTCGAAGAGAAGCGACGACCCACGATCTTCCCTCGGGATGGAAAGGGTGTTAAGTGCTGCGGGGGGGGGGGGGGGAGGAGCGGTGGATTGTTGTGACGGCGCCGGCGAGCCTGTACACACACGCAACGCGTTCTATGTCACACGTATCGTCTTCGAATGCCTCTATGCATCGACGTACGCACACAGACCAGATTCGAAATCAAAAGTGAGCTCGCGGTGTTTGCTTTGGAGCCAGCTGCCACTCTGGTACTCCCGCGGCTCGAAAAGTGCCATTGTACTATTGATTATCGGTAATACGAGGCGCTGCCGCGTCTCCTTTCTCCGGCGGCGAATTTAATTTAACGCGGCCTTATTTGCTCGCGACGCGACATCTGCTCTTGTTTATTCCGAGCTCGAAGAGAATCGCAACGCGATTACGCTCGGAACTCTAGAGAGAGAGAGAGAGAGAGAGGGAGAGAGGACGAAAAAGTTGCATAATGCAGAGTCAGGGAGAACGTGCAAGTCAGTCGGTCGAGAGGATCAAAGGAACCGTGCCTAGAATCGAAAACGACTGTTTTCTCTCTCTCTCTCTCTCTCGGCCGATAAGCGTCATCAGCAGCAAAACCCGATCCGCGTCTCTCCTCCCGAGTCACGGCTCGCGGGACTGACTCACAGCTCTCGCGCACAATTGATTTGTTTGCGTCCGCGAAATTTTCGGCTGCCTCAATTTCATCGACAATCTATGTGATGAAATAAATCAGGCCGTGGAAACGTACGCTTCGCGCGCTTATCGGCCGCGCGCACAATAGACCGGCAAACAAGAGCTCGATAGGCGCGAGCGCCTTGAACTTGCCCTATGATAAGCGGAGCTGCGCTCGTCGCGAGAAAAGAGTTACTGTATATTGTACGCAGTGGCAGAAACGCGTACACGCGCGGCTACAGCAGCAGCAGCAGCAGCAGCAGCAGCAGCAGCAGCAGCAGTGCCAAGTAGAGGCAGGTCTCGATCAATAATCGAGCCCTTCTAACTGTCCGCCAGGAGCACTGCTCGCTCGCTCTCCCTGCAGCCTCGCTGCCAAGCCGAGCAAAGACTTTTAATGACTCTCGCCTAACTACGGAATTTCTTCCCCCCGCGCAGCTTTCAACTCGGCAACTCCGGCTGGCTTTTTTCGAATTAAAAACTTTGCCGTAGGAATATAACGCGGCGACGTAAAGCGTTATCGCGAGCCTTCGGAGAGTGCAGTGAACCCCTTATCATCGCTCTCGGTCCGCGGAGACGCAGTGTGCATCCCCCCGGGGCCAAGTTCGCCTCGAGCGCGGTTAATAACGATATAGCTGGCTGGACTGACCTTCTTCTCGGTGAGCTTCTCGCAGCGGCGCATCTTGCAGATCTGGTGGCTCTTGTCGTTGCGGCAGGGCGCGCAGTCGCCGCAGTTGTCCTTGCGCTGGCAGCCGATGCACTCGCCGCAGCGCTTGCGCTTCTTCTTGGCGGGCTTGTCGCCGAGGGCGCCGTCGGACTCGCCGTCGTTCAGGCCCGCGCCCATGTGGTGGGCGTTGCGGCTGCCCGTCGAGGAGACCGCGGCCACCTGGCCCGAGTTCTCCGCGGCGCCGGGCCCCTCCTCCGAGTCGAGCGAGCCCGCGCGCGCTTTTCTCCGCTCCTTCTTGCGCCCGTCGCCGCCCGGCCGCGACGTCGGCGACGGGCAGTCCAGCACTGTCGACATGGGGTTCTGGAAGTTGGCGTGGTGCAGCTGCGGGTACTCCTGCTTCACCTGGACGCCCGTCAGCGGGGGGTACTCCTGCTTGACGAGCATCGCGTGGTGAGGCGGCGGCCCTCCGGGCTGCTGCTGCTGCTGCTGCTGCTGCTGCTGCTGCTGCATCGGCGGGGGCCCGAAGCCCTGCGAGACCGGGCTGGCCCCGAGCAGCTGGATGTGCCGCTCGTCGACGAGCTGCTGCTGCAGCGAGGGCAGCTCGCGCGCCTGCACGGGCGCCGGGACGAGGGGGTAGCCGAGGGGCGGCGGCGGGGCGCGCTGGGGCTGGGGCGCCGGCAGGGCCGCCCCGAGCGTGTGGAAGCTGGGCAGCGAGACGGGCGGCGAGTGCGAGATCGAGGCGGGCGAGAGCGGCGTCAGCGTGGTCAGCTGAGGGGGCTGCTCGCCGGGCTGGCCCTGGCCGGCGCCCGGCTCGGTCGGCCCGCTGAACTGCGAGGCGAAGCTGGGCAGGCCCTCCGCGGCCGCCGCGGCCGCGAGCATCGCGTTCTTCGACTCCCACGGCCTGGAGAGGTGCGAGGCGAGGACGACCTCGCCGCGCGCGTCGATGAGCCGGCCGGACAGGCCCTCGTAGAGCTCCCAGGAGCCGTAGCCCGTGCCGATCGAGAACTCGTGGGCTTGCAGACTGCCGAGGCTCGCGCTGGTGTCCATGCTGCTGCCGTCGGCGGCGAAGCTGCTGAAGGGCGGCAGGTGCCGGGCGGACTCGGCCGCTGACTCCGAGGTCGCGACCGCCGCCGGAGGGCTGGCCACCCTCTCGGAGGCGACGACCTCCTTCTTCACCTCGGCGCTCATCTTCCTCGCCCCATCGTGCCGAGGCTCTCACTGCCTGTGCTGCTGGCTATTTCGCTGCTCCGTGCGGTCCTCTGGCTGCCCGCGTGCCCTCGACGATTCTACCGTCTGTGCGCGTCTCCCTTAGCTCAGGGAGGTGCCGCGGCTCCGCGATATCACGCGCGACATGCTCTATCTACGCGGCTTTTGTACTCGACAGGTTTAGGCATACGAACTGAAGTAGATCCGTTGCTCACTCTATCACTTTCTCCTCGCGCCTGCTTTCCGGTTCTGGGAGGCTTGTAGAAAAATGGTTAAATTCTTTGGTTTACGGTGTACTTCTTCTTCTTCTTCTTCTTCTTCTTCTTCTTCTTCGAAAACTCTGTTACATCTAGAAAATTCACTTTTGCTTCTCGCGTTGCATTTGGCACTGACGGACTTTGTACTGCACTAAATATTACAGATATACTATATAGCTTCTCTGCTGCTCCTGAATATTCCTCCTAAAGCTCTTGTGTCCACCGGTCCGATAAACTCACTAATTGTTGCTCTCGCGCGTGGACTCTCTTCGTGTAAGAAAATATAAATCACTTGAGGTTAACGTGGCTTGTTAGAAGGCGGTTGATTTGTACGATCTGAAACAGAGACGGGGATCCTGGTTAGAAGAAATCGAAGCTTGCAATAATTGCGAGTGTCATGATTCACGTGTCTGTGTTTGTGTGTATGTGGAGAGGGAGAGTAAGCGCAAGGCCAGAGTGCCTGTCGTCAAGGCCGCGCTCTTACGTGAAATCGCAAGCATACACCCAAGAATAAAGTATACTCTTACTCGTCTACACATAGAGAGAGAAAGAGAGAGGCGTAGAGTTGTGTATACGTGCTGGCGACGTAGCGCCGACGTTTCGGAGTAAAATATCGATCGGCTCCTGCGCCGGCAGCAGCAGCGGAGCAGCGCGTGCAAGCTCAACTCTCGCTTTCTTCGTGCGCGCGGCGCGCAATTCGCGAGTTTCGCTGTAGAGGCGCGTGCGTGCGCGCGTACCCCCCGCGAGAGTATACCTACATATATATACACACGCAGCCGCCGCTGCAACGAGCGCAGGGCCGTATGTAGGGCTGCTGCTGCTGCTGCTAATGGCTTTCTCTCCCCCCCCCCCCCTCTCCCTCTTCCCGCGCCGCTTTCGCTATCGCTCCGGGAAACTTGCACTGTCGTTCGGCACTTTCGCCCGTGACGCGCTTTTCCACGTGGTGCAGCCCATTATACACACGTGCATCGGAGCTCGCCGCAACGCAGCAGCAGCGATACGTGTCGCGGCAAAAAGTCGGCGAACTTTAGTCGCTCGTCGAGACGTCGAGAGGTCGAGAAACTTGCCGATAACAATAACGCGCGCAAGTTCACTCGATAATCGCTGCCATACGGCCAAACAATGCGACTACTTTGTATCGGGCCGGGATTCCCTCATGAGCGCGTACTAAAAACTCATCGCTTCTCCGAAGTTAACAGCGCGAGAAACAAATACTTGTGTACACAAGGAGCGTTATAAAGCGAGGCAACTTCTCGCGGGGCGAACTCGAAGACACGCAAAGAGAGTCGGGCGCGTGTACGGAACGGAAATAGAACCGCTGCAAGTGTGTGCCCGCGAAGTAGCCCCCGAAAGCTCGGGACTAATTAAAATCTGAGATAATCGCTCTTTCTTACGGGCGCATTTCTTTCCCTTTCTCCGCGCGGGGGACGCTAATTCCGGCGCCGCGGCAGCAGCGGAGTCGAGTAAAAATGGCAAGGAACTACTATACTACTGCTGCTGCTGCTGCTGCGTATACTACGTACGCGCGAGCTCGTGCCTTCGAAGAAAGAAAAAATAAGGGGAAAAGGGGGAGAGAGAAGCGAGCGAGCGCAAAAAAAGCAATAAAAAATACGCGAGCGCGCGCGCGCGCGCGGCACTCGGAGCAAAAAAGCTTCGGGTACACTTTCGCCGGCCTCGTGGTGCCGTTGCCGCTGCTGCGGTGGAGGCTCTCGTGACAAAGGCTGTTTGATTCAAGGTCCCACGCACACGTACTCGCGCATGCGCGCGCAGACTTGGCTCTCTCTCTCTCTCTCTCTCTCTCGTAATTCCCTTCTGTCTTCCTTCGCGCTCGCGAACCTTCCTCTCTCCCTCTCTCTTTCCCTCATCGCGCCTCGCTCGCTGTGTACACGAGCGCGTGTGCTATGTATATACGCTGTTTAGAAACACGTGCTGGGCTGCCGCCGCCGCTACCGTATTGCGCGCTACTCTCCGCTGCCGAAAAATGTATAACGCGTTTAAAGCGCCGGCTCGGGATTTTCCCTCTCTCACTCCACTATATACACCTCGGCATGTTTTATTATGTCTTATTATCGCGCAATATTTCGGCGAGGGAAATCCTATGACTGTTTGCCGATAACGCTTTGTTATTGTATTATATAAAATACCGAGCTGCGCCGCGCTGGCGTGTGACATGGAGGAGCTCTTAAACCGACCCACACTGCTGAAGCTAGAGCGCGCGCGCGCGCGCGGTATCGGAAATGATATAAAATTGCGTTGAACGTGCGCGCCGCTGATATTTAAATTGCTTCGCTAAACCACAGATTAATGCGGCCTCTTCGCGCCGCCACGTTCGACCCGCCGTCGCTAGCCTACTCTGTGTACAACATCCAGCGTACTTTACTTGTTGTACAGAGAGGAAACAAACTATCCGCGACGTTCTCGCGCTTGTATATCGTAGTCTCGATAGTTTTTCAACTTTCCGCTATCAACGCGTTGGAGGCGCGTGACGCACGTAGGCCCTATATCTACAACGCGACTCGACACTATACTGCAGCACGCGTAATAATGGCATTAAACTCTCGGTGCTGCAGTGCGGGGTATGAAAAAGGCTAAAAGAATCTGGCAGCGGCGCGCAAAAACAAAAGGCAAAATTGTAGCAAAAAGAACAATGTAGGTCTATACATATTCGGGGCCTAAGGGGTCTTTGCTGCAGCACGTTGCCCGTAAATCTCTTCTTGAGAGCCCGTTGTTCTCACTCTCTCTCTCTCTCTCTCTCTCTCTCTCTCTCTTCGTTCGCGATCCGCAGCGGCGGCGGCGAGCAGGTTTCGATCCGTTCCGTCTGTCCAACGAGGGAAGAAACCGGCCGAAATCTCGCGGCTCCCTTCTATCGCGTATATACAGCGGATAAGAAAGAGGAGGAAAAAAAGTACGCGCGCCGGCCTGAAAAAATCGAGGCAAAAAGCTCCTGCTGCTGCCGAACGAATAATTCAGCTCGTGGCCCGAACAGCGTGCACGGGGAGAGAGAGAGAGAGAGAGAGAGAGAGAACGATGCACCGACGTCTAGTAGAGCAGAGACGCTGCTGCTTCGATTTCCTTTCTCTAATCGCTGGCTTCGATCGATTGCTCCTCTCTCCCGGGCTCTTGCTCTCGATAAATTTTGCCAAATTATGCTTATCAAACGTTGCATCAGACTAGCTCTCGAATTATAGGCATTGTTCCTCTCTTTCTCATTCGGACTCTCCTTTTTGTTACTTTGTTTCTGTCGCGAGCAATCGGCGGATAATTCATACGTCTCGCTTTCCGATTCAAGAAAGCGGCAAAAAATCACGACGATAACGTCGCGAGAACGAAGTCGTTAATTATCGGCCGCGAGATGTGCACGCGCATTCTACGTCGAATCGACTATCTCGGAACTGTGTGCTGGCGGACAGCAGCGATTTTTCGTAAACACGAAAAAAGGTCGAAGCTCGTATAAATAACTCGAATCGAGGCTGATACGTATCGGCTACTTATTTTCCTGCTCGCACAACCTTCCTCCGCGTCGCTGCACGATTCAAGTTTCACGCCGACGTTCTCTCCCGCGCAAGTTTCGCACTACAACGCAAACGAAGCCCCGCAAACTCGCGGCTGTTTCCTCCGGCGAAAACAAAGCACGAGTACATCGAGAGTCTGTATGCGAAAAGTGAATGAACACACCGGGCACTCGATATACGCGTGAAAAGCAAAGAGGATCCGAGAACGGCGCAATAAGTAGATGTAAAGGTCGCGCGTTCGAACGAAAGGGAAAGTCGCTCTTTCCGCAGCCGCAGCATCACTGCGCGATGTATATAGCACCGACACCTTGCCCCTCTCTCCCTCGCGGCCGAAGAAAGAGAGTGAGATAGAGAGAGAGCGAGAGAGAGAGCGAAGAAAAAACACACGCGCGGAGTATATATATCGTTAAAAAAAGGTTCACTGCATCGATGCGCTGACCGAGTTCCGGGCTGCGGAATCGGCGAACGAATGCTGCAGGTTGCACACCGGACACACAAACAGAAGTCAGGGTGAGTGCGAAGGAGTATGCCGCGGGGCTTCTCTCTTCGATTCGCAGAAGTCAACAAAACACATCTCGCACACTGTAGGACAGCTCTCCACTGTTGAAACAACTGCACACAAGTATAAGTTTGGCTGTACCGACGCAGCGCGCGCGTGTGTGTGTGTATATATATATATCGAGAGAGAGAGAGAGAGAGAGAGAGAGAGAGAGAGAGAGAGAGAGAGAGAGCACACTGATCCTGCAGCCGGCGGATAGTAGCACGCGCGACTGCGGTATAAGCACAAAACTCGGACGTTACAAGTATGTACCACGGTGAGTGCGCCAAGTGGCGGCGTAAGTCTTCCTCTGGCCCGTAGCAGCCTTCGAATCCAGACTTGCGTGTCGCTGCAGGAGATCGGCTGTTCGGCGTCGTTTAGGTTATGTGTCGGCGCGCGTACGAGGCGAGCGGCGCTAACACTTTGTCGTGCACTACGGAGGGTTGCAAAAACCAAGGGTACGCGTGTGGGTGTATGTGAGTGTGATGAAAATAAGAAAAAAATAAGCAACTCCGAGGACGGACGGACGGAGAGAGAGCGAGCGCAGCAGCTCACTCCGGTCTCGCCTGTACTGGCTGTGTACCTTTGGTTGCGGGCTGGCCCGTGCTGAGTGTGCTCGCCGCGCGCGGTGACTGTGTGTACGCTCCGAGAGTATTCTTTGTCCGCCGAGCTGCTGCTGCTGCTGCTGCTCGCAGCTGCCCGCGTTTCGGCCCTCGTGTCTGCTCGGGCGAGCTCGGCAATCCTCGAGTGTCATCCCGCAGCCATGGCGGGAAGCCAGGACACACACAGTTAGTCGGCGCTGCAGCACGGGCGAGACGGAGAGGGAACGAGAGCCAGGATCCCCGAGCCGCCGCTGTAGCTGCGGAGTAGAGAGGGAAAGCGAGCGAGGCAAGCGCGCATGCGCACCGGGACCTTCAGCCCGCCCCTCTCCGCACGCTCGTGTGCGTGCGTGCGTGCGTGTGAGCCTGCTGCAACCCCTCTCCCTCTCTCTCTCTCTCTCTCTCTCTCTCTCTCTCTCTCTCTCTCTCGACAGTCTACAGTTTCTGCTTTGGCGCTGCCGCCGATGCTCGCGTGTATAAGTCTATAGCGCGCTCTACCCCCGGCGAGGGATGCTGCGCGCGCGAACCTGCGCCGCCGCTTCGTGTCTTGCCTCTTCTTCTCTCTGCCTGCGATGCCGTCATTCATAGCTCGCGTGCTACTTTTACTTTTTTTTCATGCGAGCGCGCTTTTTTAATTGCTCCTCGCTATGCAGCTTTCTTTTCTTCGTGTTTGTTTATCGGGAAAAAGAGACGCGGCGTTTATTTAAAGCTGGCGCTGCTGCGCTGCCGCATCGGTCTGCCTGTATACGGAACGAAAAATCCTGCATCAGCCGCTGTGTAAACACGTGTCGACTCTCTCTCTCTCTCTCTCTCTCTCTCTCTCTCTCTCTCTCTCTCTCTCACTCTGTTCCGTGAAAAGGACGAAAAAAATTGTTCGCGCGTTTCCTTCGACGAATTTCTTGCCAACACCCCGATGGCAAAGCTTATAGTTATAGAGAGCACTCTCTCCAGCGCGCGTGTAAAAGCCTTTTAAAAGGTGCGGTAAGTGTACGCAAACTGAGATAAGGAAACTTTGTAAAAATCTGGCGATAAAATCTACGACGACGGAGAGAGCTGCTCTCTCTCTCTCTCTCTCACTCAGCGGCACAGATACACACGGGCCGATGCGGCGATCGTGTGCGCGCATGGAAACGGACGATCGCTGAAAAACACACAACACACGCTATACTGGCTTATAGTAAGCATGGGGGTAAAAGCGCTATGTGCTCGGCAGATACGGATCTGAGGTGTCGAGGCCTCTCGAGGATTTGATTTGTTTTTTCCCGATGTCTCCGCAGAGAGCACTGACGGCCCGTCTCATGCGGGCTCATTCTTCGCGCTCGGCGGGCTTTCCCCAAAGCGCGAGCCGTGTGTCGTCGTCGTTTTGATTTTCTTCCGAGTTTGAATCGGCGCAAAAACGGAAGTAAAAAATCCTTCTCACACGACGACTGTATACAGAGGAAGAAAAACGAGCGCTCAGGTACGAACCCATCCGGCGGATGGACCGTTTTCTTGCTCTTTTTTTTTCTTCGGCCCTTGATGCAATATTGTAATATAAACAAAAAATACGCGCGCGTCTGTGTGCGCAGCGCCGAGGGGAAAAGAACGAGGAGGGAAATTCAAATGTACAAAGTGGATGAGCATCGGAGTTGTACGCGCGTATAATTGCGTATATTGTTATAACAACGACGCAGCATCGACGCGGAGATTTTCCCATAGCCGTATATACTTATGTCGCTGCATAGTTTTTCCCTCGTGCGCTCCCGAGGCATATTTTATCCGACACGCACTCGCGCATCCTCGTTTTAGAGTAAGTACTACGTATCGCGTAGGACGTCTCCTGCAGCGGATACGTTTTCCTTGAGAGCTGAGCGTATCTGCATTGAGTGACGTTTCGAATCACCTGTTTATTACCGACTGCTGTAAAATATTATTGTACTTAAGAGCGAGCGGTTTAATCACTCTCGCCTGGAAATCTCTTCATTCAGGAAACTCCTTATCACTAGTATATTTTATAATGGAAAGCTGCACCTGGCCTGGCGGTGCTCGAGATTGCGAGAAGGCGCGTATACAATTGATTCTAATATTTAATGGCCGAAGTCGCGTATTGTATACGCCGCATAAAAACTATGTAAATTATATAATTATAAGTATATAATATGCGCGAATCCGAGTACGCCAGCAGCAGCGGCGGCATTGTTTCGCTCTGCGTTTTCAATGCGTATTTGCTCTACATATAATACATACATATATACGTGCGGTGCTGCTGCAGAGATACTTAGCGAAAAGGACGAGCCAGTAGTACAGTGTCCGCCGCTCGTACATGTGAACATGTGCACTATAAGATGCCGCGACGAGGCCGTGCGTATATACATATAGCTGCGCTGTACTTGCTATATCTAAGCCCGGCAGCCGCTGGGCTCATTATCATAACAATGCCAGGCGTATGCAGATATAAATTAATGCGTGTGTGTGAGTGCGGAGCCGAGGGTTGACGAACGCGCTCAGCTTCTGCTACGTCGGATGACAGGAGATGCATCACGCTCTATAGTTCGCTTCTTTGCTGCGTAGAGAGAGAGAGAGAGAGAGAGAGAGAGAGAGAGAGAGAGAGAGAGAGAGAGAGAGAGAGAGAGAGAGAGAGAGCGGCCTGCATTAATGATCTTCTGGACGAGCGAGCAATTTTTTACCATCCCTCGTATTGTCTCTCGGTGCGTATACGCTTGCGCGTTGACTGGTCTTGAGCCGAGATTTTTCAGTTATTCCGCTGCTCTTCTTCTTCTTCTTCTTCTTCTTCTTCTTCTTTTTCATTCGCATATAAACAATATCGCCATTTATTATATAAGTAATCCGATTTTCCGCATCGCGCTCTCGTCCTGTGCAGTATGGATATCGAGCAAAGTCGGAGCGATATCTAGACGAAACACGTGTTTCATCTACGCGCATACACTCTCCTTTCAGTCGGCTCGCACATTGTTCACGAGCACGAGTAGGCATTGACGAAACGCATCGCACGAGTACCGCCATCAATAACCATCCTGTGCGCGCGTTATATACGTCGAAGAAGAATACGCTCAAACGAAGGGAATGAATAGAGGCCGAAACCACTGCGGCATTGCTTCTATGATTGCGAAGCGCTTTGATTGATAATTTCTCCTTTTAATACGCGCGCGCACTTTTATCGCCTGTGCATCCAATCAGACAGCTGCGTCGCGTCGCGTCGTTTAAATTTTTTCTAATATACACGATTTTGCTGCTAAACAATGGCTTTTCGTTCACGTAAGAGAAAATGAACGATGGACTACATGAAAGCTCCACGTCTTATAATATTCATGAAACTTTTCGATTCTCTTTATTCCCGGCCCGTCGAGTGTCTTATATATAGGACGGGAAACGTCAGAAGTAGGATAAGCAGCGCGCGCTCGCGAAGGACTCGCTTAATAAGCATCGCGGAAAGAGAGAGAAAGAGACGCGCGCGCATACGCGAGGGGGAAGAAACTCAAGAGATCGACTCGACGTAGACCCACACATCGGCACGGTAGTATAGACTCTTTCTTTTCTCTCTCTATAATCCAACAGAAACACGCATCCTATTCGGCATCGGAGATAAGTTTTTCGGCGAACGCACTTACACACACACACACACGCAGGCGCGTTATCGTATCCTCGCTCTCGATCTGCATGTGTGTCCCTTTTCCTTCGATTCGCGTCCGATAAGGGCTGGAACGACGACGACGAGCGCGCGCGAGATTCCATCTTCCGCCGCCGTGTTTCTCTCTCTCTCTCTCTCTCTCTCTAGCTTCTTTTTATTGTCGCGCAAGCACACAGAGGGCCTCGAGAGAGTACACCGCTGAATTTCTCATGTCCCGAGCGAGCAAGCCCTAAACGACTGCAAGCGATGATGGCCCGTATGATCCTTATTTTCTCTTTCCCTCTCGCGTGGAGCTTGCGGGACACGACCCGCGCGCTTTCGACGGATGATAACAGTCGAGTCGCTAATATTTTTTTTTTTCATTCGAGCGCGTGATTTATGTTAACCTATCGCGCGGGCTTTTTACGAGCGCGGATCGAGAGAAAGTCGATCCGCGCTTCGCGATCATACATAATTGACTTCCCCATTCGCGCTCGCCTCTAGCATATTATTCGACAAAGCGCAACGGCGCACTGCATCATTCGCGTGCTTCGAAGCGAGTCCAATTTCGACGGCACATTGTAGCGGCCCGCGAAAATCCTCTCGCGACATTCGATCCCATTATTGCGCGTCGGGCGCGTATTATCGGGCGGAACGCGAAATTTCGTTACGTCACCGCGTAATAATGCGGAGGCTGTGTGTATGGCGAGGTGACGGATCTTCCGCAACGAAAATCCGGACAGATGCGCGCCCAGCGCAGCCGAAATAAATCAGTTTATCGAGTGAGAGAGAGAGAGAGAGAGAGAGAGAGAGAGAGAGAGAGAGAGAGAGACCAGGTATGTACGAGAGCGAAATGCTCGCGTTGCTATTGTACCGTGCTGGAAAGAGAGAGAACTGCGCCAGGGGTTCTCAGTTTTTCGAAAAGCCTTGAGAGAGCACTTCCCTTATATTGCTTGTATGTACGTAGGTATTTTCGAATTTTATTAATAGCCGATGGCCAAGTCAACCGTTTCTTCCTTTCCCAGGCTTGTCACTGCGAGGAATTATCGATTTCGCCGAGTTTTCGAAATCCATCCCGTTACAACTCACCCGTTCAACCTCAGTGCAGCTATGGGTATGGATTACGCAACTTTGCCTGACAATGCCGCAGACGTTTATAGTTGTGTTATTGTCCGCGGGCGTTTACAATTATTCAAGCGCAAGCTGTGATAACGATTTTTTTTTAAATCTAAGAAAGTTACACAAGGATTTCGAGGATGACCGATCGGTCTGTGTTACGACTGGTTCTGAGGAGATTATTAATTATGGCACATTGTAGTCAGCCGGCACATTTATTATCACGCTGATGCTTTATTATAATCTATATTGCCCTGGTAGAAAATTGGCCGGATGATCTGGCCGCGAAACTATCTTTTGGGCAGTTCTGAAAACATTTTCTGCGCAGAAATTTTTGAATAATCTGCGCAGATTTTGGCGGATTCGGCCAGAATATGGCCGAGAAGTTAATTTTAAAAAGAGCCCCTAACCTTAATTTATAAAAGCGTACATCCTACAATAAATAAGAACTTCGTAAATATTGATAGAAATTAGTCCAGTTTTGTTATTCAGGGGTTTTTGGGGTCGCTGAACAAAAACATCGCGACGGAAATACTCTCAGAAGTACCTGGTGCCCAGGGTGAATAGTATCAACGTCGTCTACTGGAGTTTTGTGGGAATTTGATAGTAATTGAGTAAAATATGTTACTCACGGATTTCTCGGGCCACGGAACATGGATATGGTGTTCTACTTAAGATAATTCTAGGAACGACGTTAATACTGATCACCCTGGGCATCAGGTACCTCGGAGAGCGTTGCCGTCGCTACATTCGTCTTCAGTGACCTCAAAAACCCCCGAGTAACGAATTTCGTCTAATCATCATTTAATCTATCGAAACTGCAGGAGAAAACTCGTTTTAATTAGTATATAACCTCAAAATCCTTACTATTATTTTGCTCGCCACCAGATTCTGGCCGAGTACCGTCGCCACTGGGAGTAGATTTTGGCCAGATTCTCCAAGATATTCTGGCCACCCAGCATAAAATTCGCCAGATTCTGCGCAGATATGGGTCGAATTTTCTACTAGGGCGGATCTATACTAAGAGCAGACGGATGATATTACTCGAGTTTTCCCGATCAGGTATTGGCAATATTTTCTAATTTTTTACGTAAAAAAGTGAACTATAGAGTAATAGTTTTTTTGGTGCATTAATATAACATCAAAAAATACGTAGATTAATTTTTTTTTTACGTGACAGTATTGTATTTTCTTTAATAATAGAAAAACTCGTGTTGGAGCATAACCTCTCACGATAAACAATGATAGTAACACTTCAAGAAATTTTTTAATTTGTTGAGTGTACAAGCTCAAGTAGAAATTTTATTGAAGGAGAAGAGTGCTTAATTCTAAGCACATATTGAAATGTGGTAAATTAGAATCTGCAGAGAATTTAAATATACGCGCATACTGTTTACAAATATCCAATTTGAGAGGACCACCTTATGAAATTAGTGGAGTTATTGGAATAAATGGCTCAATTATTAGTTTTAATTGCTCATTTAAAGCAGGGCAAAGTGAAAACGTAACACAGGATTTTTTATAGCATTACTAGTGCAACCAGAAACACAACAATATGTTCTACTACTGTTTTTTTTTTTTTTTGTGAAAATTGCATGCCTGCCTCTTTTTGGTTATTACATTCCATGTTGCCTGAATATACAATAATTTTTTATTAATATTTATCAATTTTTACTATTTCTAGCTACAAATACTTGATTGTGGACTTACCTCTATAACCTATACAATGCTTTGATCATCCTAAATAAAACATATTAACAATTTCAGGGAGGGAAAAGTACCATCATCTTATAGTAAATTATATGCGTTATCATATATATATATATATATAAAATTTAAGAGCTGTCACGTTATTTTTCTGTCAAAAATTAGTAAAAACTACTTTGCTTTGTATACTACTAATGTATTTTTCATGGCCTGGGCGTCCATGTTGATGACGTCACGACCGAGAGTTATATTGCCAATAGGTAATATACATGCAAACTATGTGCATTGCGTTGCTGTTTCTATTATTGTACTACCTATACTAGAATAGTCTTTGCAGAAGTTGATCGCGTATCAGCATATTATCAACTCAAACAAAGTATCAGTCCAGCTTATACGAGCAAGTAGATTTTATTCGTATTTTTCTGCATCCGTTTAAATTAATAGATTATTCATTTTCGGCCAACTATACGTAAATTAATCCGAACGTAACATTTTGCGCGAAAGAGCGTCCGTTGAATATCGAAATAAAGTCATTAATTCCGAGGGGCCCGATCGATTTTCTCTCTCTCTCTCTCTCTCTCTACGCGCGCATTATGGGCCGGGAAAATGGGCTGGAATATAAGCTGCGGAGGAAAAGGGGGAGGCGGCGTTGAGCTTTTGATTTACGTACGTCGCGTACGCGTAGCGAAGTCTCCACCTAAAAGTTGACAGTCTTTCTCTCTCTCTCTCTCTCGCTGTTTTTCGGCTGTAAAAAATAGGGGGGCGGAAAGTGATTGAATTATACATCGTGGCTGCTTTGGAAAAACTTTACGCCGCCCTGTTTCACGCGCGTCGATCGCTCATGCCTTTTCGCGAAAATCGAAATCCTTATATAGTCGCAACTATATGAGAATCTCTGATGCGCCGTAACTGAATAGCTGACGTTTTGGCTTATTTCGTGGATGTGAGAAGCAGCGCGGGATTAAGTGTATATATATTCGTACGGTAGCCAGAGATATTATCTATATATACGCGGCTGCGCGGCGATCCTTTAGAATATAATATCGATCAGCCTCGCAGCGTCGAACGGTCCACGTTATACGCCTATACATCGCTCTCTGTATGCGACGAGACGACTGTGTGGATGCAGCTGTTCCCCGTGTTTGATGAAAAAACAGGAGGAGCATTTAATTTTCCCGCCGTTTCCACTTCTCTCGCCGGTATATACTCGCACGAAAACAACGAGCGTCGCGTTGTTATGTGCATCGGGAAAAATCGGCGGTCACGCGATGAGCATATACGATCGTGAGACGCACGGGATGGGGGATGGAGTGAGCAAGGAGAGCATCAGATATAGATGCACGAAGAAGAGAAAGCGCGTGCGCACGTGCAAATGCAATAAACCGGTGTACGCACGTGTGTGTGTGTGTGTGTGTATATTGTATATATATACACACGAATAAGTGTATACGCTTACTGGCTGCTGCTGGCTGATCGCAGACGTGGAGCAGTGGTATAGTTTCGGGCGCCATGTGTGCGCGACAAACAGTGGCTCTGCGAAGCAGCTGCAGCAGCAGCGGCGGCGACGGCGGCTCGTGACACGCGTCCATTGTCGGGGGTCTCGTGGCATCGAAAAATGAAAAATCGTCCTCCCAGTCGTTAGGCCGTTCACCTGGGTCTCTTGTTCTCTCTCTCTCTCTCTCTCTCTCTCTCTCTCTCTCTCTCTCTCTTTCTCTCTTTCTCTCAGGCCTGCCCTTCTCCGCATCATTTGCCGCGCACGAGAAACATACTTCCATTTCGTCGGGAAAAAAGCGCCGTGAAAATCAAGCACCTATATAGCTGTATGCACAGCGCGCTGCAGCGCGAAAAGAGCAGCGCAGCCCTTTCGCCGATACAGCTCCTTCTCTCTCTTGGGGATATAGGTACAGCTATGTGTAATATAAGCGTATATACACGCATATTCGGCCATCCATTGAAGAGGGCTGCGCAGAGGGGCGCGTGCCGGGGGTGCTGCAGGGTACAGGTCTGCGGGCCCCAAATCGGGAGCTACGAAAAAGCGCCCGCGCACCGTCTTCTCTCTCGCGCGCGCATACACACTACGCAGCCGGTGTAAAAAGCGCCGGGGGATGCCGCCACATCGACTCTCTCCCACTTACTCCATACGCGCGACCCTTGCTCGTTACTAATACGGGGCCACTCGAAATGTATGCGCGTAAGGTGCAGCGCACCGACCACGCGGTACATTGTGAGCGCATTTTTAGTTGTTTCCGCAGTCTCTCACTCAGCTCCCTCGCATCGGTAGAGGAACATCGACAGAAGCTTTCGACGGCGTATCTCTGATCCATAGTTCATCGCGAGGGTTTAATACGCGCAAGTAGGCAGCAACGTCGACGAAACAAACCGGCGACAAACGCGAGAGCGAGTAATGGCTCTGTGGGAATAGAATTTAGTCCCAGCCTATAACGGGCCTGCTACTCGCTACTCGTTCTACACGCGGCGCGTATTCTGGACACCATCGGCGTGGATCGCGGAAGCGCTCGTCGAATCGTTACACTCGACTTTTATCTTTCCACTCTCACAGCGAGCGAGAGACGAGGAGTAACGATCGGCTTATCGCGATCGATACCTCACCGCCGCCGCCGCTCGTTAGAAACATCTGCCGTCTCTAGGGTAGTATTCTGGCGCGTGGCCGCGCACCAATCAGACCGTCTCCATCGCGCGCCATTGTGTGTCCAATGGCGATGCGTGTGTGCTTCTCTCTCTCTCTCTCTCTCTCTCTCTCGCTCTCGCTCTCTGGCTTTTCTCGCTTTCTCGCACCCTCTCCTTCGCCGCTGCAGTGAAAAAAGAAGCGCGGGCTACCTGGAACGAAAGACGAATGTTGCGATTCCGATCTCGCCTTGCCGAGGGTGTACAATTGCACCGAGAGCGAGATGCAGAGCCGATATTATTTACTTTCCTTCGCCGGGACTGAAATTAAACGCAGCGTGTACGTACGGAATGCAACAGACGCATTCGCTTTCAATTCGTAGATAATATTACGAAACATAACGCTGCAATTTCCGCATTTTTGCGGTCCCGACGCCCCCCCCCCCCGCATCATGTATAGCTACCACGCACGTGTTAATTTCGAGGGGGGAGACAATTATGCAGAGGATCGAATAATGGGGGATGATCGTCGCTGTGCAGGCCTGATTTCGCGATGGTATACGTTCGACCATAGCTCGGATGCGTCGAATTTTCAAAGCCCATTATAATATTCCCGTATATAGGTACATCAGAGCGTGACTTTCGGAGCCGGGATGAAATGATGCAAATGCGCGAAACGACTCTGGCACGCGACGCGTCAATAATCCCGGGGAAGAAGCTGCAGCCACGCATCGGTGGAAACTCGCCGATCTCGGGATTTGCGTTCGCCACACGGCATAATACCAAACGCACGGATACGCACTCGCACACACAGAGTGAGAGATGACGATGCAGCCGCTCGGCAGCCGCTGCGTGTCCTGCATTTTCCTCTCTCTCTCTCTCTCTCTCTCTCTCTCTCTCTCTCTCTCGCTCTCTCGGAAAGGAAAAAGAAAAGAGACTCTCGACTTTTGCCGCCGGGAGAGCGACAGCTGGGCCGCCTGAAAATTCGAGGTCGGCTTTTTTTGCGCCCAAAGATTTTCCCGCCCATCGATCCTTTCTCTCCGGCTGCAGTGGTATAGTAGCCTCGCAACTGCCGAGCGCACAAACGCGCGTGCACCGGTGGTCCCGCTGGCGGCTGCAGCTTATGTACCATACACTCCTCTTGGCCTTTAACCGACGCGACATAGGCGCAAGCTTTTCCCTTTTTCACGCAATTTCAGCTCACGCCGTACTATACAAGCCGTCCTAATGCGCATTCTTCTCGCTCCTCGTCGCGTGTCGTAGGTTTTATCTATATAAGACGCTTTCAAGAGCCGCTTATCGCCGCGCGCACGAGCCTATCTCGCCACGAAATCGAGTTCTCGGTTCTCCGAGGCGAGCTGCGCACTAATTTCAGAAGCGTTGGAAAATCGTTCGCTCTCGGGGCGCAGATGCGGAGGAAGCTTGGCCTGCGTGAGTTATTGCTCCGCGCGCCGGTCACGGAAACGCTATACTTGCCATATGTATGCGGCTCTGTATACGTGCGCGTATGGCTCTAACGCGTCGACGCTATTACGCCGCTGCTGCGGGATTAATTGTCTCTCCGGCTGGACCAAATTGAAAATTAGCGAAATTTCATACAGAGGGCGTTATTCACGCCTTATCGTCTCGCTGTGATATTTTCTCTCATCACAGCTTCGAGATTGAGACAGAAGCATCGGATTTTACCGATTTTACCGAAGCCATACAGAATGATAAATGTGAGAATGAATAAGCAGCAGCGAGGCGGCAGAAGTTTCCTGCATATACAGGAAAAGCCGAGCGTCATTCAGCGAGGATGTCGCTTGACTTATGTCTCTCGCGCGCGCGTTTTTTCTCTTCTCCTCCTTCTTGTGTGCGTATAAAACTGTGCGCCGTTCCCGAGAAAAGGTCGCCAGCATTAGTATAGCCCGGAGTATAATGGCAGGTACGCTGCAGCCGCTGGTCAAACAACATTAGCAGCAGTACGTCCGAATCCGAAGAAAGCCATTGTCCTCGTCGCTGTCAAAAGCTACTATACTATACGACCGGATTCGTAGCTTCGACTTTTTTTCTTTCTCTCTTGCTCCTTCTCGATCCGGCGAAATTACGCAGGAGCGCGCGAAAAGTCATTACTCGCGTGAGCGGAGTTGCGACGACAGCCTGTCTATCGAGGGTTGCTTTTTTATTGTTCGATCGATTTCGACTGTACCGCTGCGGCGTCGCGCAGAGTCGTTCCGCGAAAATATGCCATTAGATTTAACGGCGTTCGTGACAAATCTGCCGGCGGTTTATACGATCCGTTCTCTCATTTTCGCGAAAAAGAGCGCGCGCTAGAGGAACTTGAATATAAAAAGCTGGCTGTTCCGCTGCGGAGGCTGATGGCGGAGAAAAAAGTTTGAAATTTCAAGAATCCGCCCGAGAGAGAGAGAGAGAGAGAGAGAGAGAGAGAGAGAGAGAGAGCAGATCCTCGCGCGTTGATAAAGCTGGGGCAGAAGAAGCGCGTGCACGGTAGCGCAGGCCGTAAAAATCGCAGCAGCAGCCGCGATCTTCTTGCAAAACTCTCGCGTGTGCCTTTCCCTTTCTCTCATCTCTCCGGCTTTTTCCAGGGCTGCCGCTCGTACGCGTACATAAGAATCGTACGCAGCGAAAGAGAGAGAGAGAGAGAGAGAGAGAGAGAGAGAGAGAGAGAGAGAGAGGAGAGAGACAGCTGTGTGCAGCAGCTCCATTTCTACGCACGACGCATACTCGGTCTCTCTCTCTCCGTCGACGCACCGGGAGTCTGCGATCAATGCGTAGCACTGCGGTCGCCATGGCAACGGCGCGAGAGCGAGCTTACGCACTGTACACGCACCAGAGAGAGAGAGAGAGAGAGAGAGAGAGAGAGAGAGAGAGAGAGCGATCCGCCTTGATAATCGCCGAGCTCTCCGAGCTTCTCTTCTTTCTCGCTCTCCATATACCCTCCCCTACTTCTACAGTCGTGTCTCGCTTTACCTTCCTTCCTTCCCCTAAATCTATCTCTATTCCTCGCCGAGCTGCTCACCGCGTGTATAATTTTTTCTCTCTCTCTCTCTCGCGCGCGCGCGCTCACGCATAATTTTATTTTTACGCTCGCCGCGTACATTACCTACGCACCGCAGCTCTCGTCACCTCTATTTTCGCGCGTAATTTCTTTTTGCTCGGCTTTCCGCGCCTGGGACTCCGCAACTCTTCGGAGCTGGTTAATAATAATTTTTCAGCGGGCTAGCCTACACGCGACTGTGTAACAGGAAAACGGCACTACTGTATAACGCGCACTATATAATATCCAGCTGAGAGAAAGAGAAGGAGAGAGCGGAGCACGCGGCATCGATCGATATGTCCCGCAAAACTTGCACACGCACCGCCCGAACGAGAGCTCTGGAGAGAGCGACAGCAGTATAGTGCGTAGCTGCCTATTTTTTCCCGCACCGCGGCGCTCCCTTATTACTTTTTATTTATTAGCTCGGCTTTTTCGTTTGATTCAGCGAATTTTTCAGGAAAGTTCACCCGTCGAATCCCCGATCGACAGTCGCCTGTATAGGCTAATATACACGCGCGAGTTAAAGCTTCGCTCACAGGTGCTTCTGGGGGATCCGCGCATACGTGATATACATGGGGTGCGCCGCCGATGAAAAAAAAAGTCGCATAATAATAAGAAAAAAACGCTGCACTCCTCCTCCTCACCGTCCTCCCTCGCCGCGCTCCTTCGCCGTTTGAATATTTGGGTTAAGCTGTGAATGACAGTCGAAATGCGGAACTGTATACATATATATGTGTGCTGGCTGGGGAAGAGGAGAAATACAAGGCGCTGCAGAGAAAGAGAAAAAAAGTGAGTTTGCAGCAGCGTATAGTCGCCGGGCACACGCGCATCTTCGAGGGGGACGAAGCCGAGTCGTGCTGGCACGCGCTGCTGCTGCTGAAAACATGAGCGCGCGCGTGTGTGTGTGTGTGCGGGTGGAGGGCGACGATTGCTCTCCCTCGAGCGCGCGCGTGAAAAGCCGGGAAAGGCTGTACGCGTATACATATAAGGGAGAGACGACGCCGCTGCAGAGGGACGTGGAAATGCTATGTGTGTATACGGTACATGGCGCTTGCTCCTCTCTCTCTCTCTCTCCCTCTCTCTCTCTCTCTCTCTAGCTCACTCACTCACCGGGTCAACAGGTTGACTCGCCTATATGCTGTGTCGTTGTCGTCGAGGGTTCGATCTTTTTCCGCGAAGCTTCAAACGATCATTTTCACGAACGACTGATTTTCATTTACGGCTCGAATACTCCCGCCGTGAGTGTGTGTGGATTTATGTGTATACCCTGGACTTGCGCACTGCACGCGCGAGTGTGTGTATTACACGCTTTCCGATTTTTATATTTATACCTCCTTTATTTTTACTTGTATGCGCGGCTATTGAAATTTTACGCGTCGACAGCACTACGTCGAAGCTTTCTCACGCGTGTATTGATTTTTTCTCTCTCGATGCTCGACTACACGAGCGAGAGTGTACCGCAGGCTGATGCGCGTGGGTTATCGCTGCGTCGAATAGGAGAACGTCGTGTTTTCCTCCGTTTGGAGCTAGACGATCGTCGCTCAGGTATAAGCATTGTCGTCCGGCTGTTATACTTTATTGTCCCCTAATGAGCCTATCATCGCGGACGAACCGGCCCAATCGTAAAAATATCCTAATCCTCAACACGTCTCTGGGCTTTACGGCCCGGTTTTTCCTAAATCCGGCGAACAGCCTAGCTATAAAAGGCAATTCTAAATCCGAACACCTACCTTCTATCGCCGCGTGCGACCGAAATTGTAAAAGCTTTCAACGAGTAGCAAGCGACGAAGAAAAAAATCCCGCGGGGCTTTGAATGAAGCTTCGTTGCGCGAGGCTGGCCCGCTGCGCATGAATTATAAACGCCAATTAGAGGGTCGCGCAACGAGTACACGGCATATAATACGTAATATCGAGGATGCAGCAGCAGGTCGCAATTCGTCTCGAAAGGTCAGTAGCCGTTCTCTCAGCTCTCTCTCTCTCTCTCTCTCTCTCTCTCTCTCTCTCTCTCTCACTCCGCGGGGTAAGACGCTAATGGCAGTAACGCAGCGGGAGAGTCGTCGGAGGGAGAGATGCTGCTGGTCGAGGCGCGAAAAGCAAAACACGCGCGGCGGATGTGTCTACGGGCCGAAAATCCTCGCTAAGCCGAAAGGGTTTGCGAAAATCGGGGACGCGAGAGGCGGACTGCCTCAGCGCGCCGGTCACTCGGGACGCAGCAGACCGTCGTCACCGCCTGTCTCTGATAATATACCCTCCGCGCGGACCTACTAAACCGGAACTCTCCGGCGAAAATGGGTCAAATCTCGGGCTCTCCTTCGCGTCCCTCTCTCGCGCTTGCTTGACCGACTGCCCGATTAAAAATTTTTTTCAATGCTCTGATGCGAGGCTCTTCTCAATCAGTCTAAAATGCGCAATCGGGCAAAAGGTATAATGGAAAATCAATCGATCAGAGCGCAGCGACTGCACGCACACGCACAGCCGTCGACGACGCGGGAGTAGAGAGAGAGAGAGAGAGAGAGAGAGAGAGAGAGAGAGGGTTAAGCTCGAGATTAAAAGGAAGTCATCTCCCTGCCTCCGCATCCCACCCGTCTCCCCATCAATCACAATTATATCCTCCCCCCCCCTTCCGCTGCTACTCCTACTCCTACCACTACTATACGACTCGTAATTACCGCCCGTGACTCTATCCCGTCGACGCATACATTATACACACACGGCGTAAAAAAAATACTCGCGTGTGCGCGCCATAAATCATACACGCAAATCCGTCGTCTGCGCGGGAAAGCGCGAGTGGCCGAGAAAACTCGTCCCATCGAGCGCGGAGAGGAGAGAAGTGCGGGGGACTCTTGAAATTCGTTTGTCGCAGGAAATAATTGCGCGTACGGGCTCTCGTGAGCCGCTTGGCCTATTAGCGAGCACATACAGCATCTCAGCGCAGGGAGGGAAGTTAAATATATTCCAGGACTTTCTCTCTCTCTCTCTCTTGACTCTCTTTTTTCCTCCCTCGAGCTCGGCTGGTGCAGCCGTGACACATCCTCGTGGAAATGGATGCCGCCTCGCGCAGCTCCTGCAGTGCGTGCACGCGTATAAAGGAAACCCCTCAAGTAGCCCGGCTCACGCATTCAGCCAGCTCTCTGCGCGTGTGCTGCAGGTGCGCGCACTCTCCGCTCTTGGATTACGCACGAGGTGGAATATAAGTGCGTCGGTGTATATATGTAGCAAGCTCGCGCGCGCGAGAGCTTGTGCTTTTTCGAATCGCTCCCTCGTTTGCCAACGACGACGACTTTCTCCGTCGGTTTTTCAATTTCCAAGTCCCGCGCCTCCTCTCCTCCCGCTCCTTATTCTCTCTCTCTCTCTCTCTCTCTCTCTCTCTCTCTCTCTCTCTCTCTCTCTCTCGTGCATAGCTGATGCAGGAAGCCAGCCGTACGTGCCTAGAAATCCGCACCCCTTTCCTTATTCGTCCCTACTACCACCCTACCACCCTGTATGTGTGTGTGCAGCGCATATACCTAGTCTCGCTCGCTCGCGCTTCTTTCTCTCTGCCCTCCTGCTACTGTACGCCGCTGCAGGTGGGGGAGGGATGCTCGACTCAATGCGACACGTACGTACAAGTGCACGTTCTACTGGGGTGCACCGAGCGAATCTATAGAACTGTGTACTTGAGCCCGAGCGCACGCACGGTATACGTCTATGCAGCCAGCCTGCTCGAGGAAACGGACTAACTTGTACCTACTTCTCTCTTTTTTCCCATACACGCTGAATCTTGCGATGCAGTACTATACGCACGTACTAGACGACGAGGAAATTCGCTTCGACCGACACCCACATACCAGAGTATAGCAGATAGGCATCATCGCGGAGCTTTGTCGCGGAAACTGCCGCGCGTGCCTGACCTCATCAGAGAACCTCTTGGCGGCACTTGGTCGTTATATATATTGTCTGTGCGTGTGTGCGTGCGTGCGTGTGTGTGTATCTCCCTCTCTCTCTCTCCCACTCCCGCGGCACTCGGCGTCGCCCAGCTCCACCCCTGTAAAATCCAGGCCCGCTCGCTCACGCTCTCTTTATTTCATGCTTTAAACACTTTATGCACGGCTTTTTTCCTAAAACGCCGCCCGCGCGCAACGACGACGACACGACCTCTTCCTGCGCGACGCTCGCTCTTCGCATGTGTGTGTATCTTATAATGTACATAGGCATATATACCGAAATCACGAGCTGCTGAATCATTGGGACTGCGTAGGCCATAGCCGAGTGTAAATATTTCAAAAGTGCGCAGCTGCCCGAAACGTATGCGTCAAAATTTATGGGAAGACGTATATAGCGCACGCTGCACGCGCTAGCAACTGTGTGTGTGTGTGTATATATATAAAAAAAAGCGGCTTTTCCTTTCGAATGCGTTTGTACTTCATACATACGCGCACAGTGTCTGTATTTATTTTGTTTTCAAGCCCATGGCGAGTAAAGCTCTGCTTCGGGGTTTCTCTATAACGAACGTATACATATGGAGCGTCTGATTTAAATACAGGAGGAAGCACATTTTGTTCAATTTCTAATGCTTGAGCATTACATCACTCAGCAACCTGTACTAATCTTTGCTGCAAGCTCCCAATTGTTTGTTCGTTGCACCAGAATTATTTGTTGTTGGTGTCGAGTTTGAATTTCAAAGCGCGATAACTACTTCGAACTTGCCATTTTGTTACTGCATGGCCTGATACCGAAGCCACCTTGACGCTGCTGACACCTAGTGCTCGAGTCTCGAACTGCGCCGAACTCGCTCGATAAAACTATAAAAGCAACGTATTCGAATTCAAAGTCGCAAAACGTTACAGACCATGCGTAAGTTTGCAAATGATTATGAATTTTGAAAGCAGATGAATATGCGGAACTTTTTTCGTTTATTAAAAAATTAAATAAATACACTGATGGGACAGTACACAATCACCTTCAAAATCCTCAACTACTGTAGATAATTTGGCTTAATATTAAAAATCACATGCAATGTCGATCGATCCGAAACCCGTCGAATCATCGTGTATAACCTCCGAATGCCACTAAAAGTATGATTGCTTACAAAAGTCTCGACTTAAAATATAGTCAAACTGGTCCTACTTCGTCATTTCACTCGGTTCATTTTTCATTTTTCTCGTGTCATTCGACGAGTCATTGGTATTCAAGCTCAGCCACTGGTCTCAATTCAATTCGGCGGAACGTCGTGACGCTTTCCGCATCTCTACGGGTGTACACGCGTCCAAAGGATATTTCTTTAGTATCAAGTCCGCAGTGTCACGTACAGCGTTCCGATAACGAAATACATTTCCACGTACTTTTCTACCGAGACCAGACAGTGCGCAGCGTCTCCGCGACTGCTTAAAAACCTTACACAATGCTAGTATACGATATACGAAATGTTACGATACGCGATTATCAATAAGTTAATAACGCTCTCTTCTCGTGTAGAGAATGGAAGAAAACACACAGCGATCGGATGAAATCACCCCGATCGATAGAGAGAGAGAGAGAGAGAGAGAGAGAGAGAGAGAGAGAGAGAGAGAGAGAGAGAGAGAGAGAGAGAGAAGCGTTGGTAAGTGGGGACTTTTCTGCCAGAAACATATTCGTGAGAAACTAATAACTACTTTTCTCCCGGCTGGCCGCTGGCAGCGAAAGAAAATGACGAATTCAATGGCGGAAATGAGCGTGCCATACAGCAAATAGGCATAGAGGCTTCGCGCTGCAGGCTCTACGTTTCAGTAATCCAGCGTGACCTGACACATGCAGCCGTGTGGAAACCAGAATACGTCGGTGTAGAGACGATTGCCACTCCCCTCCAGGGCTACCAATCTCTTCTGCACGTACTGCTGCTGGCATTTGCTCGTGTAGCCCAGCGGCAGGGAGCACAGCCCGTCGCATGTTTGGCTCCTTCGAGAAAAAAAACGAGAAAAAAGCGAAAATAATTCCTGAAATCCATCAGCGCAGTAGCGTGTCTGCGTACATACGAGAGAAGAGAAATCCCGCTTACATGCAAACTTCGCTCTTGACAAGCTGCGAGTGCTTGTTCTGGTCCTCCAGGTTGACGACGTACATCCAGTTCCCCTGATTGTTCAGGGCAGCCTTGGGGGTGACGAACTGCGAGCGCGTCGGGCATAACGAGACGTCGGCCGATTCCGATTGTCTCTTGGCCCGATTTCTCGTACGCGAGGCAAATTCGAGCAGCGGATTTTGAAAGCGCGTGCGACCCCCTTGCTGCTGCTGATGGTAGCCCGACTCGACTCCTCGGGAATTTCTAAAGAGACAGCGCCGGCGATGAGAACGGAATACAGATAAAAGGAAAATCGATGAGTTATACGAGAGAACTTTATAGGTTCTGCTGCTTTACCTGAGGGGCCAGGCTCCCTGATTCGGAAACTGAATTAAATGCGGCTGGACGCCGTGCTGATATCCGAAACTCTGATGAGCACTTATCGAGGCGCTTTGCGAAACGAACGAATTCACGCTCTGCGAAGGTAGGTATCTGCAAGATCAAAACGATTGCGCGTATCGTTTATCTTCTATTCGGAATTTTATCGAATTAGTCCTTACGTACCTGTTGCGGCTCGCGTTTAATGGCACGTCGTAGTGTAACATCGCGGCTTGATGCGCGTGCAGCGAAGTCTGCGGGTAAAGATCCAGAGGAACCTTAGGCTTCGGATAGTCGTATCCGTAATCGTACTCGGGTCTTTTCCTGCGGGCGAAGGAGAAAAAAGTACGGATGTATAATTGTTAATTATGGAGGACCGTTAATATAATCATTCGTCGTACCTGTACGCATTGAAGTCTTCCGGGGATTCGTCTCGGAGAAATTTCTCAAAGTCCAAAGTGCGCTTGCCAATTAGGAACTTGATAAGTTGCCTGGAAGAGAAAAGTAATGAATGGTTGTGCCATATTTGCTCTACTGATGATACTCGTTTGAGAGTTAATGCTTTCGTTCGAGGTGTAAAATGATGGATAGTTTGAATTTTTTGCCATTTGCTACTGCCAAGGTACCAATTTGAGATGCTAATTTATAAGAGCTGCCAGCTTCGGTGGCCTCTTTAAAAAAGGCTTATGGTTAAGCTCTTCGTTGCTGAAGACGCGAATCTGTCACGATTAGATGTATAACTTTCAGAGAATTTAAAAAAAACGGTTAATGACGCTTAAAGATGGACTACTGGAAAAGCCAAGCATTAGCGGAGGTCTAAAGTTAGAATTAGAGACGAATTTATACAATATACATCCAAAGTCGATTTAGCCATTATAGAACGCCTGCTCATCGGTAATTCATTAAAGCGTATAGTGGCACGATAAAATTAAGAGGTACCAGCATTTCCGCAAGTCCCGAATTGATTCCTAAACTTTCACCGATGTGAGCGACGACGGGCAAACGTACGATCGATGTTTAATTCAAAAGAGCAAGCGTGTATAGAACATCGTTCTCATCTTCTATAGATTTTGGACAATATTCATCCGAGTAACTCTTGATTAAGATTTCTGCGGGAATCGAATTCTCTATACAACTCGAACTAGCTCGACACGCATACATGTCTTCATTTATACGTTGATTGAATGCACGTCAACTTTATCCCAAATAGGATCTCCTAATATTTGCACTGAGGCTTGATTTTATCTGCGATTTTTTTCTTCCGAGAGGCATGCATGACGAGTACCGAATATATTGAATTCGTATAATAGAGAAATTAACCGTGATTGATCGAAGTCGCACATTTCCGACAGTCACATTATTGGCTCCGCTTCATATTTACCAGACAGCAGTGATAAATATCTTGGAAGCAAGGTATGCGCGACCAGTGTACAAGGCCACGGTCACGGCAGACTGATCAACGAATGTCTTGATACGTTTTACGTAATTGCTCTCTAAGCTCGTACATTTTATGACTCTCGAGCGCTTCTGTTCTTGCTCGGCTAAACGCGCATCTGCGACGCGAGTTTTTGCGTTATTTTATAGAATTTTTCGGCAACAACAAAAACCGCGTACTGTTCCATTATTGCGTCGTGGAAAAACTGGGGATTCCGGATGTCATCAGCTCGGTGAAGCGACGTGCACGTCTCGTATTCATGAATTTTTTTCCTCCTCGAGTACGCGAACTGGTCTAGATGTTTTGGAACTGTCATTTTAGATCAATCTGGATAAGACTTCCTTGGCGGCGCAAGGTCTTTTTGATAAACATCGTACACGCGTCATATATACGTTGTTAGAACCGTTTCTTTTAGAAACTTAATCGGCGATTAGAAGGTATGGCGCAAAAAAAATTTCCAAAACCCACGCTTTTACGGCTCGCTGACGAGAATGTGTCATATTAAACCGAAATTTATTGCTCTTTTGAATATGGCAGGACAAAGTTAAGAGTATTCTTTTAATACCGGTTTCGGCAACGTTTGTATTTTGCGAAAGACTTTCTAGAATTCATCAATTATTCTAGCAAAAATAAACCACGTTGCGCATGATGCGCAGTACAGCATCTCTTATGTACTGTTGCATTGGATCGGCGCAACGTTTTTAAGCTATATACTCGTGATTAAATGCACATAAATCGAAATCTCACTGCGGATATCGCTCCAAAGATTCGCAGAAGGTCAGTCCTGGCTTGGCGCATTTCGGTGTGTGTCCCGGTGGCGCAGGCACGAACGGCTCGTGAATCGGCGGTGCAAGAGGACATCCGTACTTGGAACACGGCTCGTTGTGATGATAGCCGTTCGCCGATACCTGGAAATAGAAATTCGCGATGCGTCAGCTTGATCGATCGTTTCGCGCAATTATACATCCCCACGCAATATTTGGACACTCGATCAAAGAACTTTCGACTCGCGAGTATGTATTCATTAGAAGAGATAATGAGCGAAATCTATCGAAAAGAACAATAGCTTGACCTATATGCCTGTTTCGAGGCGCTTTCTTTTTTTTTTTTTTTTTTTTTTTGCTACAGCCAGGGGGTTTCCAGGATGATAACTCGGATTTGGGCTTTTATCGAGGCTTTAAAAGAGAAATTTGGCTGCTGGGCGAGAAATTACGAGTTCTCCCGCGGCGGCGGCGGCGGCAAGTGCATGACACATTTAGGATCCTCTAATGAATGGCCGGCGCTCGATCCTTTGTGCGTTCGCGCGCGCGCGATAAAATAATCCCGGCGACAGAAGACACACGCGGAGCGAAGAGAAAAAAGAAGGAGGAATAAGGCACCGCGAGAAAGTCGACGCGGCATGTCAACTGGTCGGATTGAGCTCATTAAGCCTCCGCAGCTTCTTCTCCTCCTCCGTGCTTTTGCCATAGATGTGCGCGCTTTGATGACAGAAAAGAACGAACGAGAACGAGTTCCCTCGCGGAGACGAACATAATTTATGGCCAGCGAGCTCTTTCTCTTTCTTTCACTCGGCACATAAAATTGTGTGCTGTTCCTTTATTCGAAAACGATGGGCCCTACTCTCGTGCGTGCTTTTTTCTCTTTTTTCTCCTTTTTCTCGAAGCAGCCCGCGCGTATGCTCACTTTCACGCGCGTGCGACGCGATTTGAAATTCGTAGTGCGTCTCCCGAAGCGCGCGCTCGCGTGAGTGCGATCATTCGTCATTCGTCATTCGAGCGAGGATATTATAACGGATGGGAAGAGCTGTAAGCGCTATGTATGGGCTTTCGGACAATTTTCCAGAACGAGCGTAACACGCATAGCTCGTGTCGCTTGGTCATTTGCATGGGTAAAGGTAAAAGCGCTGCACAGAAGAATGGAGAGAAAAGATACTTACGCGACTGGAGATCAGCGTTGAGAGCAGCAGCAGCGGCAAGCACTTCCACATAACGAGGCGCGCGAAGTATTGACAAATAAACAAAGAGTATACACTCCCCTCGAGTCCGCGAGAGCGAAGCATAAAATTCGGATTTTCGAAAGAGAGCCGCCGATGTTGCATTAGCGAGTTTCACCAGGGACAGGCACGCGGGACTTCATCGTTGCGCTTATACCGCCATCGGTGACTCAACTCCGGGCGCACTTTGATACAACGCGTACGAGTACACGCGAAGAGAGAGAGAAAGAGAGAGAGAGAGAGAGAGAAAAAACAAGTCCCCGTCAAACTTTTAACGTTTACTCGCTAAAGCACACAAAAGGAGTCCGCGCGGTGCACTGTTACAGCACGGCAGCACATGGCACATCGTACGGATCGAATCGAGACGTCAAAGGCGCACGTGTAGTGTGCCGGTGATGCTCCGCGCTGACGATACGAGTATACACACGGAGCGATGTCTCTCCTCCGGGTCGAGCGGCGCGAGACTACCACGAGGAGCCCGCGCGCGAACAAGTGCACGCGAGCATATACTTAGAGCTGGCCCCCGATCCGCGCGAGCTGCCCAGGGTGGGGTTAAGAGATAGACACTTTCACTAGACGTCCCTCTTCTCTCTCTCTCTCTCTCTCTCTCTCTCTCTCTCTCTCTCTCTCTCTCTCTCTCTCTTTCTTCATCTCTACGTTGCTCTCTCGCTCGCTCGCGCGCACATAATATACATACGGAATGAGGGCCGCCGCCGGCGCTCTCTGAATACGCTTATTACGCGCGTCGTCTCTTTCTCTGCAGTGATACTCGCGCCGAGCCGCGACCGCCGAGTACAACAATTACGCGCGATCGCGCAGGGGAAGCTACTGCAGCGATGCGCCGCGCGGCATTTCCTCTTGGCTCGCGGCTGCGTGTACGTGGCTCTCTGCGTTACATACCAGCGTTTCCGCTATTATATGCTGCGATAATCTCTCTCCCCCCCCCCTCTCTCGCTCTGTGTGCGGCGCGCTAATGCGTCCATATACTTATGTATGGATATGGTTATAGCTATTATGTGTCGCGTGAACAGCTGTAGAATGAGTCCACCGCGAGAGCCGATTTGCATATTTATATAAAAGCTTGCAAAAGACAGCTCGCTCTCCGCTGACGATGGGTATACCCCGAGGAGAGTTTTGCCATTACCTGTGCACGCGACGACACCCTCTCGGCAACGCTTATACCGATATGCGCGAATTTTTACCATGCGACGTGAAAAGCCACGTTTTTCCCCTTTTATGACACGGGCTATTTGCATGCATTACAAATTGCAGATCGAAGAGAAAAATGTCCTGCAACGGCCTTACGATGCCTGGATATGCGACGCGTGCTTATGCACGCACGACGACGGAAAACGAAAGCAACATTCGAACCGCGTTTAAATATCCCCGGCTATCTCGTAGAGATTTATTGTTACACATACGAGTCATTCGAACGATTCAATATGCATATGGTTCGACTCGCGTGTCGCGAAACGACTATACAAACTGAGACGTTATACGGCCGCGTCGAGAGAGAGAGACAATGAGTCGCGCACTGAATCGAGCAGCAACGAGTTAATTAATCCGTCTACTCTTAAGTAGTTCGACTATGCCTATACAATACATTGTTGTAAGAATGTTACGTAAAACGGAAACGGTCAATGCTGCCGTTAAGCGGAGTGGCATAACGGCCGGAGGCCTGTACGAAGCTCAGCCGCATGAGTATAATGAATTTTTTCACCTCGGCTTTTTCTGCCGCATTGTGCGCATATACTATTATACTCGCGAACCGATTCTCATAACGATCGCATAAGCGCGCGCGCGCGCTCCTTTTACATAATTGTACATTGTAATAATAAATTCAGAATTGCATCCATAATGAATGCCGGCTCGTTTTGCGCTACGATGAGTATCAGCCAAAGTCTCAATCGACTTACCTATAGGATAGGCTACTATACAGTCGCGCACCGCACTGGTGGTGAGGAAACTCGACAGCAGGTGGCGACACGGCTCTCAGTGTTTATACTTTAGGAACCTCGCGATCATCGCTGCTGCAGCAAATAGGTGACTGGCTCGCGCGAGTAGCCCCCGTCAATGGCCCTGCAACTGGCGGCCCGAAACAAGTATCAAGCCACCGCTTCGGAGCGGATCCGCGCCGTCAAGTTCAAGAGCAGCTGTATCGTCCAAGTCTCCCCCGCGCGCAATATGTGACGACGCAAAATACGCAACTCGCGCGAGCATCGTAGTATCCCGCGTACACGCATTGCCAAGAGAGGTTAGGTCGCGACGGCCGCATACAACAACGCTGCACCGATACGGCAACGTCATTACAAGGCTGCCCGCTGCCACCGAAGAAAGAGAGAGAGAGAGAGTCGGCCGAGTGCAATGGCGAGCGGTAAACTGTGCCTGTCGCCGCGCGGCGACGAGCTCGTCCAGAGTGTGAGTCTGCACAACCCGCGCAAGCTCCTCTTCAACGGCTACGTGCTGCCGTTCGTCCTGACCGAGCTCGTCTGGATCTACGCCTGGATCTTCGTCTACGGGCTGCACGACTACTACGAGCCCGGCCTCGTCGGTATCGCCGTCATCGGTGTACTCCAGATCTTCGTCTGCCTCTGCTGTCAGTGGTCCGTGCACGTGCACACCTTCCTCAACTGCAGTTCCGTGAGTTTCACCACAACGCAGCGCAATATGCTCGCGATGGCTCCTCTCACGGCGACGTCTGCTTCGTGGCACTCGCCGTGCGGGTCACGTGGCTCGCTCGAATTCTCGAATGCTGATGCACGCTTGCTTTTCTCGACAGCTGATCGCTCTCTCTTATTCAACTCCTTTGCTCTCGTTTTGTTGACAATTTTTAGTAGTTAGCTAATGATTGATCCTTGCGACTTTCAGGCCAGCGATCCTTACAGGGCATCCATCGCCAAAGTGGTCCCAACTCCCAACAATGGCAGTACCGAGCTGGTCAAGTTGCACCAAAACAAGAGTCAGGAGCCCTGGTTCATCTTTCAGAAGACCAAGTACGTCTGGGATCCTTCGACCAAAGAGTTTCGGGGACTTGAATTTCCTGTCAGTTATTCCGTCAAACATTACAGTCAATGGAAGGGCTATGCTGATGACAATGAAATCAAAGAAGCCGAAGAGAAATATGGCCAGAATAAGTATGCTATTGAATCTAGTCTTGCTGATAGAATTTCAGACAATCTCTCTAATAGCTGCATTGATTGTTTTTCAGCCTGGACATGGTGGTGCCAGAATTTTGGGAGCTCTTCAAAGAACGAGCCATTGCGCCATTCTTTGTATTCCAAGTCTTTTGTATGGCTCTGTGGTGTTTAGATCGATACTGGTATTACAGTTTTTTTACACTTTTTATGCTGGTCATGTTCGAATGTACATTGGTACAGCAGCAGCTTAGAAATATGGCTGAAATAAGGAAAATGGGAAGCAGGCCATACATGATAATGGTTTATAGAAATCGACGCTGGAGATTAATATTTACTGACCAACTTGTTCCTGGTGATATTGTTTCAATAACAAGATCTCAAAATGACAATCTTGTGCCGTGTGATATGCTTCTCTTACGAGGACCTTGCGTTGTAGATGAAAGCATGCTAACAGGTTAATAATATTCTCATTGATATCTTTGAACAATTTAGTTATCCCGCTAACTTTCTCTAATGTGCTTCGTTACAGGAGAATCTGTTCCTCAGATGAAAGAACCTATTGAGGATCTTGATGGAAGTAGGATTATCAATATTGAAGAGGATGACAAGCTTCATGTGTTATACGGAGGTACAAAAGTAGTTCAACATACACCGCCATCGAAGAACTCTGCTGGTTTAAGAGGTATATTAAGTAACTATTGCAATAGATTCATGCAGTCATTTATGCTGTACCTACATTGATCTTTCATTATTGACTTTCAGCAACAGACAATGGCTGTGTGGCATATGTATTAAGAACTGGATTCTCTACATCTCAGGGAAAACTTTTGAGAACTATTCTCTTTGGCGTGAAACGTGTAACAGCTAATAATTTAGAAACTTTCGGGTTTATTTTGTTCCTCCTTATCTTTGCCATTGCTGCTGCAGCATATGTCTGGGTCAAAGGTTAGTTTCTATGATACAAGTAAAATTTTACACGCAAAAATAATCTATATCAAACAATTTTTTTCAGGAAGCGAAGATCCCGAAAGGAATAAGTACAAATTATTCCTGGAGTGTACATTAATTTTAACATCTGTTGTGCCACCAGAGTTGCCAATAGAGTTATCATTAGCAGTAAATACTTCTCTTTTAGCGTTATCTAAATTAGGTAATGGGTTCAGTTGATTTCTCGTCAACTCAAGTTTAATATGCATAAATTTATCGTTGTATCATAATTACAGGTGTTTACTGCACGGAACCATTTAGGATTCCTTTTGCAGGAAAAGTTGAGATTTGTTGTTTCGATAAGACTGGCACCTTAACTAGTGATAATTTAGTCGTCGAAGGCGTAGCGGGAGTTAAGTAAGTGTGTTTATATTAACGCTATCCATCATATCCAAAGAAATGATACATTTAAAAATTTTAGTGGTAACTCTGAAGTAGTTCAAATATCAGATGCACCTATGGAAAGTGTTCAAGTATTGGCAACTTGTCATTCTTTGGTGCAATTAGATAATAGTATTGTAGGAGATCCTCTGGAGAAAGCAACATTGAAAGCAGTTAATTGGAACCTCACCAAAGGTACGGAGAAAAACGTTTTTTATCACGGCGCACTGTACCATTACGATTGCATGTAAACCTTTTTCTTTGCCTGCAGGTGAAGCTGTCATTCCCGTGAAAGGAAAATCACCAGGTCTGAAGATTTTCCAAAGACATCATTTTTCATCTTCCTTGAAGAGAATGTGTGTTGTTGCTGGATATACATCTGGCACATCATCAGATGCCACCTATATCATTACCGTGAAAGGTGCCCCAGAAACACTTAAAAAGATGGTAAAATATTTGAATTTATTATTTGATCCAATGTAATGAGCGTTACAGCAACGAGAATGTGAATCTTTTTTTGCAGTACTCTTCAGTGCCGGATAATTACGATGATATATATTTATCATTATCTCGACGAGGTGCGCGGGTTCTCGCATTAGGTTACCGAAAACTTCCTAGTTCAACGACACTTTCAGATTTACGCAACTATTCTCGCGATGATCTGGAAAGTGAACTTACTTTCGTTGGATTCGTCATCATTAGCTGCCCTCTGAAAGCAGATTCTAAGAGCGTCATAAAAGAAATTTTAAATGCCTCCCACTCGGTAATTATTATTATTTATACACATATCGAATTGTGAAAAAGTAGAGCGCGTATTTATGTAAAAATATTTTACAGGTCGTTATGATTACTGGCGATAATCCGCTCACAGCTTGCCACGTTGCACGTGAATTACACTTCACAAAGAAGCCAGTCACATTAATTTTGACGAGTTTAAAAAATGCATCCTGGTGTTGGGAAAGCGTCGATGGTAAAATTCAATTGCCCATTGAAGACGATTCAGAGAAGACCAATGTTTGGGAACAATACGCTTTATGCATAACGGGAGAGGGCTTGACTTATCTTAAAGACTCTAAAAAGGATTACCTCTACAAGCTTTTGCCACATGTTGTTGTTTTCGCTCGTTGCGCACCAAAGCAAAAGGAATACATCATTACCATGCTGCAAGAAATAGGATTTACTACGCTTATGTGTGGCGATGGAACTAACGACGTAGGAGCACTCAAGCATGCTCAAGTTGGTGAGTATCTGAATAATGAGAGCTGTTTGTTCTATTTTTTTTAAATAACGATTGTTAATTCGTGAAATGGTATTGTAGGAGTTGCCATACTGTCCAGTCCACCAAAACGTGAAAATACGCCAAAATCAACGCCTGTGGCAGGCGATGCACCGCCACCTGCGATTAATGGTCCAAGATTAAATCCTCGACAGCAACAACTGAATAATACTAAGAGCAAGATTGAAAAACTAATGAAAGATCTGGAAGAACAAGAGCAGTCTGTTGTTGTAAAGCTCGGAGATGCATCCATTGCTGCTCCGTTTACGAGCAGATTTTCATCAATTCAATGCAGTAATTAACACTCTTTTTATTTAAATCTATAGGTTTCTAAACAACAACTAAACTGACTGCTTTATTTTCAGTTTGTCATGTAATAAAACAAGGCCGTTGTACACTTGTAACTACACTTCAGATGTTTAAAATTTTGGCCTTGAACGCTTTAATTTTAGCGTACAGTCAATCAGTTCTTTATTTGGATGGAATCAAGTTGAGCGATGCACAGGCTACCCTTCAAGGAGTGTTGCTTGCTATTTGCTTTTTATTCATATCTCGTTCTAAACCGTTAAAGACCTTATCAAAACAACGACCATTGCCAAACATTTTCAACCTGTACACCATTTTAACGGTACTGCTCCAATTTGCGGTCCACTTTTGCTGCCTAGTCTATCTTGTCAGAGAAGCTGCGATTCGTTCACCCAAGTAAATTATCCTACTCATTCAATTATGTGCTTCATGTGACAGAAAGTAATAATACATTGCTTGCTTTTCTGACGTTTCAGGGATGACAAGTTATCAACAATTTTAGGAACAAATACAAATTCGACAGCTACTTCTAGCACGGATGAGAAAGAAGAACCATTCGAAATGAATTTGATAAACAGTACCGTTTATATTGTATCTATGACTCTGCAGGTGTCGACATTTGCTGTCAACTATAGAGTCAGTACAGATTTCGTTACTATGAAAAAATCTACAATCTAAGAACCAAACTAAAAAAAAATAATTAAATTTTACAGGGTCAGCCATTCATGGAGGGTCTAATAGAAAATAAGCTACTTATGTACAGCCTGCTAGGTAGTACTGCAGCTATTTTTGCATTAGCTCTTGGGATAGTACCTGACATTGCCTTGCAGTTTGAAATTGTCGACTTCCCGAGTGATGTAAGTATAATGAAAGTACTGAAAATTACAGAGAGGGTGAACACAATAAATATTAATTAAAATATTTGTTTGCAGTTCCGAAAAATTCTTGTCCTAGGACTAGTCGCTAACTTCGTGCTGGCATTTTTGGTGGATAGGGTATGTCGATGGTTATTTGGCGAAGGAAAATATCGTAAACTGTGATGAAACAATCATTGACGCATTTAAGAATAGAAGTGTGTTTTGTATTCAGTATAAGTGCAAATACGTTTTATGACGGTTGTCTTGCATAGGTAGTTACCAAATGGTGTCATAACACCGGTGCGTACAAGTGATCTAATGTGCCGACATATTTGTTGAAGAAATTTGTTTTGTGTCAAAGCAATAGTGTAGGAATGTATGCCCATTTCGTTTACGAGTGAATCTTTATTCAAAATTGTACAATCCACCTAACATAATCAAGTTTCTTTATTTGTTTCAACACTTCACATGTAATATGGTGATTAGAGTCGACAAACAGACATGTCTACGAACTTGAAATGGCAATTTTTCTTTAAAAACGTCACGTGTTCAAATAATATCTATATGAAAATTTTGTGTTAAATTATCGAAACACAGTTCAATTGTGTACCTTGTTCATTATTTTACATTAAATACGGCAAGAGTATGTGAACGAATGATCATTGTGTGAGACATTTATGCACTTTATCTATGTTTCACAACTGCGTGTATCTTTTTCATTATATTCACTGATAAACTTTGACTCTTTATTTCGTTAAAAACCTGTTAGTTGATGTCACAGTGCATACCATACCATAAGTGTAAATATCGTCCTCACTACTTTTCTTCAAATTTTGTCTGCGTCAAGAATGAAAAAAATTGTCTATTTTCGAATGGAATCAATCGATGTATAAGTTCATTTAATAATAATATGAAATAACGTATTCTAGTTTGCATTTTTCATAGTTTGTAAGACAATTTATAAATAAATATTTGCGATGAGATCTATGTATTATATATTACATAAAAATAATCTGCACGATTGAAAGAAAATGTCGCGAGAGATGTACCGCGAAAGACTCATTACACAAAGTTTAATTGTAAGCTACTGTACTGTACGTATACGCACTTTTGAGCTGTATCGGACATGTGAGAAATACTTTTTGAATACTATATACTTATATAAATGTATGGTACATAGAGCAAACGATGAGTTTTTCAACTTGATTTAAAAGAATAAAACTGATGAAACGCAACGGGCAGGCACTTTATTTATGCAGTCAATAAAATGTAGCCGCAGCGCAGCGGAGTGAATCACGCTAAAACGCGAATTGTAAAAAAAAATATATCGCTCTATTCAACACTCCGTAGAGCAAACAATTTTATCGCCTGCATGTCTTATGGACTCGATTTACGTAAAAGCATCGGTGCATGTATGAATTGCCGTGTGGCTTTCGCGCCATCGAGCACGAACTCGTTGTATATAAATGAAAATTGAATTTAATCAAGGCAAAAATTCGTGTATCAGAGGACATCACGAAAAACTTAATATCGTCGACGACTGCTGTAACGCAGGTTTTCATCGCTTTCGCGTCAACTGATCGATGATGTGTTTGCGAGTAGCTGATGAAAGCAGAGGTACCGCAGCCTGATCGAAAAAGGCCTCACAGCCGAGCGCAGTCCTTCTTTCTCCACGAGAGACCGTTTTCGACAAATGAGAACCGGTCAGGCCCGCGCGCGGACGGTGGAGAACGGCTCTGCAGCATTACGTACCCACAGACGTCGGCGCACACAAGCCTGTCGCGCTACCGCTGATTAGACTCGGACTCGCGTGCGGGATAAACTATCTCGCGTGTGCGCTCCTCAAGAATTCGAAACGTCTCCTCTATATTAGCTGCCTTCTTGAGTGTCGCCGGAAAAAACGTCAGTCGTCGTGCAATCGCTGCTCGCGAGTGAACGTGACTACTTGTGTCTCTCTCGTCCCCCACCAACTCGCCGAAGAATAATGTAGCATCTTGTTATGTTTACGGTCGACGTCAACAACAACGCGTCGTGCACCAGCAGCCAGCGCAGCAGGAAGCAGCTACCGGCATTCGAAAGTGCGTCCACGGCGGAAAGCGGAGCAGAAGGTAAAGTCGACGTTTCAACGATGCACTGTGTCGACGAACACGTGCGTAAACAGAAGCTGTTCCTAGTGTGCGTGTGTGTGTGTGTGAGCGAGAGAGAGAGGGATCGAGAAAAAAAGGGATCGCTGCGGAGATAAAACGCTCGAGGTTTTCCAAGTGTATAATAGCCGCGACGATCAAGGCCGAAGCCTTCGCTGCACGCACGAGTTTTGCGCGATTCTTTATTTCTCGCGGTCGAGTCGAGGCCGAAATTTTCGGAGCGACCGAGAGGATTGCGCGAGAGCACTGTGTCACGTGGTACACGCGCGCAACTTGTCTGCAGAGCGAAAGAGCGCTCGTAACGAATAGACTAAATATAAAAGGTAACCGACTATTAATAACGACCGCGTGCTCGATCGCCGGCTCGCTGTATATACGTATTATAATGAGAGTCTTCTGCCGCAAGTATGTGCACACACGTCCGCGCGGATATATCATCTCGCGTTATCGCAGAGACGCTGGGATCATCACACTGGGCTTTTAATCGCGCTGTAACCCCCTTGTGGCGAGAAGATATATATAGCAGTCGAAACGCTGTATACATGTATGTGTGCGTGCGTGTTTGTTCCAGTGCCCTCCCGCGCGCTCTAATTCGCGTCCGTTTAAACAAATATATACCTTGCGCTGCTGATGCTGCTGCTGCTGCATCTCGAATAAAAAAGTCGATCAAGTATATGGCCGACCGATCGAAGCTCTCCGCGCACGTGTTTCTAATTCCGCTTCGTTGACAGAAGCACTCTCTTCGCTGGGTTCAATTAACGAGCCGCTCGTATGTGTGTATGTACGCGGCGCATTCCTCATCCTCGGCGCGGACGCGCTTTTGTGCGTGTATTCTCTCCGCCTCTCTCTCTCTCTCTCTCTCTCTCTCTCTCCCGCTTAATTCGTTCTCGCTGTATATCTCGCGATCTATGCCTTATATACACAAATAACAGAAATGCCAGTAGTATCAGTTATCCGAGAGCGCGCGACACACTCCCTGCTGGTCCGGCGGATAATGTGCACTTTGACTGTATTTTTTACTCTGCATTCACAGTGGACGTTCGTTATTATAAGTGCGACAGGGACATTGAAGAATGTCGACTAACGTGGAGAGATGGTACTTCCACTGGATCGACTGGCTGATCTTCGCCCTGATGCTGATGATGTCAGCTGGAGCCGGTCTCTGGCATTACAGGAAACATCGAAATGCAAATACCGACGAGTATTTGCTGGGCGGCAAAGACCTCAAACTCTTTCCCGTTTCTGCTTCCTTAGTGGCGAGGTAACGTCTATACAAAAGCGCGACTCAATAGATGGAATTCGGACGGCTCATTTTTTCTCCCTCCACAGTTTCATATCCGGAATAACGATTCTCGGAACGCCTTCGGAAATTTACAATTTCGGAACGCAGTACTGGATCACGATCATATCATTGGTCTTCTCGGGAATCGTCGTCGCCAATGTCTACCTTCCGGTCTTCACCACTCTCAAGCTGCACTCGGCTTACGAGGTTGTTCTTTCATAATGTATAGCGCGCACAAATTATGCATTAGTCGAATCGAAATTGAATGTGTAATCGTTTTGTTTTTCAGTACCTCGAACTGCGATTCAACCGAGGCGTGAGAATACTGATATCCCTCATCTTCGTTATTGACGTGGTAATGTATATAAAAATGCGAAGCTTCTTACAATGCAATGAAAAATGAAATTTAAAACAATGTTTACGATGACTCGCGCTACTGTCGAATGCAAATTAGCTGTCGCTCGCTCACTTTACATGCATAGTCGTTTTGCATGTGATTAAACGAGTCGAAGATTTTCTCGCATGAATGTTAAATAAACGCGCTTTCGGAAATAATTGTTTCCGTTGAGAAATCGAAGTCAACGAATGTGATCAAGTATGATAAACAGCTGTTTTGCGAGCAAATATTTTTCTTTGTCCATAGGTAATGTACCAGTCGATAGTCGTGTACGTTCCTGCTTTAGCTCTTAGTCAAGGTAAAGTTGACGTCTGAATCATTTTAAGTATTGGTGGTAGTCCACATTGATAATTTATTCATAACGTTTCTCAGAATTCGAAACAATTAGTCATTGCGTTTTTTCTAACGGATTAAAAGCGGTCGTTTTTTTTTTTCAAATTGGCCACTCGGCTATTTGCATGCAAACAAATACTTTTAGCATCAGCAATCACCCTTGAAAACTTTGCACACAATTCAAAGCTATTTACGACGAATATTTCCCTGTATTTCAGTTAGCGGTATCAATATCCATCTGATCGGATGTATTGTGTGCGTGACGTGCGTTTTCTACACAGTCATGGTGAGTATATCAGAGCCATCCGCCCCATCGATCGAAACAATCGTCGACGGAATGAATAACGCAGTCCCTTGATTCACCTCATAATAAAATAATTGTCCAACGTACAGGGCGGTCTAAGAGCAGTCGTCTGGACGGATGCTCTGCAAGTTGGAGTAATGGTAGCGGCTGTGGTGGTAGTGACCGCTCTGGGCACTTATCAAGTGGGCGGCCCATCTATCATCTGGCAAAAGGCTACCGACGCGAATCGAATTGTATTTTTAAAGTTAGTATGGCGCGTCGCAAACTGCAGCGCACAATGACGCAAATTATACAACTACGGTTCTTTACGATACGCGATGTAAATTGATCGTTTTACTCGACTAACAATGTCTATGCATCGCAGCTTCGACTCCTCTCCGTACACCAGACACACAGTATGGACCGTTTTGATTGGATCCTTTCTCTATTCCACTGCCTACATAGCCGTCAATCAGACGATGGTACAACGATATCAGTCGCTGTCGAGCACTAAAGTTTGCAAACAGTAAGTCGTCGATCAAATTATATTGGCCATGAGATAGCTCGCTTTGATTGACGAGATTTTTTATTGATGCTTCATCCGCCTCTAATCGTTCTGCCATTATTATAGAGCAGTGGGCTTGTTTACCATCGGCACTATCGTCTTCATTTCGCTGTGCTGCTGGTGTGGATTGGTTCTACTGGCGTACTGGTCGTCGCCCAATTGCGACCCGAGGGCCTCTGGTCTCATAGTGGCCGATGATCAGTTCTTGCCGGCTTTCGTCATGGAAATAGCCGGAAAGCTACACGGCATTCCTGGACTATTCATCGCTGGCATTTTTGGAGCCGCCCTTAGGTAATATTTTCCTACATCAGTATATGCGTATAACGATGAACTTTATAGATATGGATGCTACGACTTTTACATTATGCTTTCCAGTTCCTTGTCGGTCGGTCTCAACTCCACGTCAGTTGTGCTGCTGGAAGACTTCGTCAAAGGATGCTTCAAATTGAAACCCAATGAGAAGTGGGCGAATATATTTGTCAAGAGCGTCGTCGTGATCCTGGGCTTGGTTGCTCTAGCTCTAGTATTTCTCGTGGAAAAACTGGGAGGCGTTCTATCCGTAATTCATTCAACTTTATATCAGACTCGTTGATATTGTACAGCAACGGATAAAAAAAGTAATGCAATTTCAGGTGACAAACAGTTTAGCTGCTATCGCTGCCGGAGTGTCCTTTGGAGTCTTCACTCTCGGCATGCTCTTTCCTTGGACAAACTCTAAGGTAGTTACAAGTAGTTGATACTTCATTTTGCTATGGCCATTCTAGTGCCTTCATTCGTTGTAAAGAGCAGCAAAAAACGCTATTTATTAATAAGAGCGCGCTCACACAAGGGTGACGGGATCTCATAAAAATTAAAAAGACGTCGTCATTAAATTCCTTTCAGATTCCTCGTCGCTTATCGAGACATTGCGACAGGCAGTCTGTGAAAAATTAAAAGTATGCGAATTTTCTCTGTTACCGGATAGGGTGCATTTGTGGGTGCCGTTGTAGGATTTGTGATAGCCGGATGGGCGAGTCTCGGCGCTAACGCGGCGATCGGAGCAGGATACATAGTTCCAAAAAAGCTTCCTGTTTCGTTGGACCATTGTCCTGTCAACATCTCCGAGAGCTTTTTGAAGCAGTTTGTGCATTCCAAGTAAATATTTTCAAATTTCGCTTTCTTTATTATGTAGGTTGACAAATTGACAATTCAATGCGAGCTATTTTGTTGTTGACTCTGCAGCGAGGATGACATCTTCCCACTTTACCGGTTATCCTACCACTGGTTTGCTGGCCTCGGTACCATCATTGTCATTCTCGTCGGAGGCGCGGTTACTTGGATGACTGGACCAATCGATCCTTCGTCTATAAACAAGGATCTGCTATCTCCTGTGATACATAGGTACGATTTTGAAAGATGACGAGCCTGCATGATTCTATCAATTATTATTGATATTTCAAAATTACGTCGATTAAAGGTGGCTTCCGGAACCCACCATCTACAACGAAGTTCATCTCAGGCGACCCAACGGCTCGTTCAACCGAACAGCATTGAACTCAAGAAATAGGCATTCGAGAAATAGTATTCCACTTTCTAGAGCAAGTTCTTCACTCCATATCATGAAAATTCGATTGGCCGATTAGACAGTGTTAATAATTTTGTTTATCATTTGCAGGTAGATCCAGATTTACCATCCGAGAGAACGGAACTAAGGACACGGAATTCAGACTCTTGAATTTGAGCTTATAAGTAACACGTTGGAGCGTCTTGAAATCTCTAGGAAAATCGCCAAATGTAAAAGAGAGCTCTCTATTTTCGTATACCTTCCACTCGGTTTTTATTTATAAACTAGTACTTAAAGCGGCGTCGAAATGGTTTAGCAGGTTAGCCGATATCGTATTCCAATGTAATTTAGCGAAAGTATGGGTGTATATACCAATTGTTTGCTAACTCATCGAACGCAAAGACTGAAATTTGAAACTTCAGTTATTTTTTATATGATGTACGTGAATATTTTATAATGATGTGGAAAGTATTGCACTATGTTTTGTATACTATACTATGATAAGCTAGTATTACTCTACAGATGATTTGTACACGCCCTGAACCCAATAAATCTAATATCCTGTATACAAAATTGAAATACGTTTGCGGAGAAATAAATGGTCGAGTCGCCGCGGAGTATATAGTAAAAATTGGAAAGAAAAAAGAATCCGAGTTCCGGTGCATAATTAATCTTTCGGTATCTTGGTCCATTTGTCAAAGACACGAGCTGTCGTAGTAGCGGTAAATTTGTTCCCGTAGCCTCCTTCTGTTGGATACGAGCTGCAAAATAGTCGCAGAGAGCCCGTAGAATATACAAAGAGAAAGCTTCCACTACACAGTCCGCGAGCAGAGAGGCGAGGATATTGAAGCCGGCAAGGCTCGAGAGTGGGAGTGAGAGAGAGAGAGAGAGAGAGAGAGAGAGAGAGAGAGAGAGAGAGAGAGAGAGAGAGAGAGAGAGAAGACAGTTCTCTAACTGAGTTTGTTCGGTTTTCAAGCTTTGATCATTCCCCTGTTTTGTGTGTAGATGCCCGTCGGAAGCGCCGAGGATGAGATGTGCGCGCATGCGACCTCTGGCCCTCAGGATATTAACCGGTTTGTTAACGCCGAGCAGCTCAGTCAAACGCTCTTATTAACACGGAGCGGCATATTGGATTTTCGCCCTCCACAACGACGCTGCGTGCGTACCACTGGGTATACTTCTTCTCGCGACAGTTTATACTTTCTTTTGAGCGATTTTACGCATCTCTCGGCTGCGGCTGTAATGGTTACAAAAATGTCGAGAGCCGCGGCTATATGTATGCTAATTGCGGCTAATGAACGACGGGTGTAAACGCGATGCATCGGGCGACGACGACGTACGTGCATCGCAGCAGCCCCGTCGCTCTATATGTGTACATATAGCACAGCACGAGGCAAGCGTGTGGGTGTGGAGAGAGTGAGGGGACATGGGGGGGGGGGGGAGGATAGGTCGCGGTTTGAATGGGGTTAGTTTGAGATAGTTAGCGGGCCTTCAGGGCTACAATCGGCCGCGATTGCCGTGCCTACAATCACAGGACGGATTATACGTCTATTACCTGTGTTGGCGCGCGTCTTGCGCTCCCGCGCGCACCGCTTAAATGAAGCGTGCTGCTGCTGCTGCGAGCAATTTCATTTTTCCGAAGCTCGCACACTCGTTTGGCCGGCTTTCAGCGGCGTTTACACAGGCTGCGTGTGTACACGCGAGCTTTTTATACGTGTATATATAGCAGCAGCCGCGCGAAAATCGACGGATTTACGTAGGCCTTAATGGCCACGGCGCGCGACAACAAAGCGCCGCTATCGACTAATGGACTATTGTATACGCGCGCGGGGCTCTCATTTTTACGAGGCAAATTGCCTGTACATTGTCGCTTATATATTACATCGTGGCTGGATGAAAAGCTCTACAGCTGTGCTCCTTCCAAGAGGCATCGAGTACACGCACGTCTTGCAGGAATCACCGAGATTTGTTCGTCCAATTTTAAAAGAGCATCCGATATCACGCCAGCTCGGGCGCGAGGAGCCGTTGCAAATAGAGGCAGAAAGTCAAAGCTCGCAGCGACAAACGGACAGCGGGAGGAGCCATTCCCGCGGTCCTGCTACAGATCAAATACATCCTTGAGAGTATTGGCGGAGAAGCAGCAGTGTGACGACTGACGGAATAACTAATTTATCAATTCTTCGCTTCGGTTGACTTCGATATCCGACTATTTGCGCGAGAGTCGTATGCAAACACGCGCCCTTCGACTGCCTATAGCTACAGCTCGCTTCGTCTCTCTATCTCCCCGGAGGTATCGGCTGCACGGCCCCTTCCTTGGCTAATTCAACGAGCTTCATCCTATGTACTCGTACGTAGCTCTCTCTACCCACCAATAGCGGCTACGTCTCTTTCGTTTCCCTTGAAAACACTCGGGGGCGCCGCGGACGCCGCGGACGCCGCTGACACTCGTTGGCTTTGGAAAATATGCGGATGAACGGGCTGGTACGCTTCCCGTGAACGGAACGCCTGACCAGTCGCTACCCTTTCTACTTCGGTGCCCTCGTGTGGTTTTACTCGACTCTGCGATCCCTTATAGACGTATGTAATTTGTCGAGATCGATATCGTCGTCGCGCAACCGCGGGATGAAATTTTCGAAATTTTTCAACAAATTGCTCGGCGAAACAACTATGCGCGATGATAAGATTTTCAGCGTTATTTGCTTATTGAAAATGCAACTTTCGCGGGATAATTGCACGGTATTTGTTATTTTATGGCCTGTACGAGTGGAGCCGAATATCGAGCGTATTGTTGTTTGAATAACTAAAAGAGAAATTGCATAAACTCGAGTGAAAATACAGAATGTATAAAAGTTTTAATTTCAGTCAAAAAATACACAGACACTTGCAATATGTTTTCAGAAGATAGCTGTGTTTTGTTTTTTCTTTCCCGGTTGAGGGATAAAAACGTGTTCTTTTATTCATCGATCCCATCCTCTCAAAACCTCTATTGTGCAGTTAAATTTGTGCAGTTTTAAATTTTATTCATATTATTCGTTTAAAAATAATCTCGAATCAAGGAGGTATCAAGCGGCAAGCGCACGTATGTCTAAGGAAACAAGATCTTCCTAAGCATTAATATTTATATTAGAGCAATGAAATCTCCGCACCTCCCTCCCTCCCTCTTTCTCTCTCTCTCTCTCTCTCTCTCTCTCTCTCTCTCTCTCTCTCTCTCTCTCTCTCTCTCTCTCTCTCTGTGGCTGCGCTAAAGCGATAGGCAAACATCGGATGTAGTCTGTCGGAAGTACACGTACGCACCTAGATCGCGCGTGAGAGAGCTGCACAGTACACACAGCATGGCAAATCTTACGCGAGAGATGCTCCTTTATGGAAACTCGCTGCGCGCGCGGGCGTCGAAATTCGTTGGGCCGCCGGCAGAATTTACATTGGCCCCGTAACCGCAGTAGCTCCGCGCGCAGTTCCTCTCTCGCTGCGTCAGAGTGTGCGAAAAGACCGAGAATTAAGGACTCGCACTTGCCAGCCCCCCATTGTTATATAAGCCCGCGACACGACGAGGCTACGCTGCCTCCCTCGCGGCGATGTATTACGAGACGGAAGTAAGACTGCCGCAGTAAGACGCGGGACAAATGTGATACTGTGGGTAAATAAAGTCGCTACGCTATTCCGCCGATGAATCTTCAGGCCACACTTGTATTATGCAGGCTTATGGCCCTGCTGCAGACTGTTTTGCCGTAATATACACCGCAGGGTCGCGGAGGAATTTGTGCATCGTTTATGAGTATAAAAAGATGGCGCCGGATCTAAATATACTTGCAACATTTGTACTCACCGTTCGGTGTTGAGAGAGTTTAGGCGATATAGATACGTCTTATAAGAACGGCGTTGCTCGCGAGGCCCGCTTTGCATATCCAAAGCTCGAATTAAGTGTCAGCTCGCAGGAAGCACCTTCACATGCACTCCGCGCACTGCATAGGATCTTGCTGTTTCATTCGACAAATGCAGTCAGTCGAGCCACATGAACACACGAATCACGAGAGCACGTCGCAGGTTAGAATTTGCGCGAACGATTCCTTCTCCGGTCGGTTGGAGGTTTACGCGATCGCTGTCACGCAGTACTTGTTGAGTGTATAAAAAAGAACTAGAGAGTAGAGACTGGCCGTTGCTAGTTGTAGAAGGACGAAAAAAATGTGGTTCGAGGACCAACGGACGTGGACCGCGGAAAATTCGCGACTGCAGAGTGCAGAGCTAAGGTGGCGCCATCTGCCTACAGCAGCGAGGCGTCGGGCGGCGACGCCGTAACGGTTTTTTCAATTTTCGCCGAGTTCGGACCGGCCGCCCCGAGGTGTTTTTATTGCGCGGAGTGTATTAGCGATCGGGACTTTGGAACAACACCGTGTGTAGTTGTTCACAAGTGCAGAATAGAGACAGCCATCGCCTGCAGGAAGCCGAAGGACGGCGTCAGCGGCGAGAAGGCATACGGATCAAAAACAAGGTTGGGACGCTCGTGGACTCTCTCCTGCCCAGAGAGGTACGTGTTTGTAAATACTGTAAAAAGTGGGATAGGGTCTACATTCCCGTTCGCGAGAGGTTGGAGGCATCGAAGCGTGTTAACCTCTAGGTATTAGGTACAGGCCTATAGGTTACGTAAGATGCCGCTACGAGAGAAGGAGACGTTTGTCGTGTACTTGGTATTAAATCGAACTTATTAATTAATCGCTGTATGAGGACCTTTTATCTCGTTCGAACATTGGCATTTCCACCGCCGATATCAGGCAAACTCTCGCCGCACATACACCGCGTATCGCGTGTTTATGTGGAAACACTCTCGTCTTTCAATTTTTCAACACACGCCGCAACATCGCGCAGCCCCGCGGCAATCTCGCAATCTAGCAAAGTAGCAAGCCCGTCATAAGTGCATTATACGCGATTATAACAACAAGAGTCCGGTGCGCATCATGATTCAACAATGTGTATATTTTACGAGCTCTCTCGCGCGCGCAGCGACCAGCAACAAGCAGCAACAGCGTAGCAGCACACCGGGGCTACATAATCGATTATCGCGAAGCTTAACGAGTATACCTATGTCAATATATAAATATAATTCGCTTAATCGCCTCCTAACGCAGACAACGGATAATAACAGCTGGTTGCACCTGCGAATTCTATTAATGCTGCAGCGCTGCTGCGTAAACGAGCGGCCCTCTCTCTACTACTCTACATTATTTCAAACACAATTAGCGCCGTTCTTTGTAAACCTGCAGTGAGCTTAATGCGTCATCGCGGCGGCTAAAACCGCTTGCATATACTAATATACACCCAGAACTAGAGCTATTCGGCAATTCGGATACAGAGGGGGAAATAAAAGCGCTCGTAAAGCAGAGTGCATAACGATATAGATATGCGTCTAGGCGCGCACATTATGCACGGCGCGCCGCGGAGGAGAGAATAAGAAGGGCTCTGCGCCGAGGGCGATAAGTACGCTTGTAAGCAAATTGCCCGCGAGTGTAATGTGCCGTTGCTGCTGCTGGGCAGTCCCCCGCCGCGCGCACGCACCGCCCGATGGAATCGACGACGACGGCTGAGTGAAGGCTCTCGCTCTCGCACTTCTCTTATCGGCCCGCCGCGATCTTCAGTCCAGGCTGCACTGCACGTAAAGGTGAGCTGCGCATGTTTTTTTCCTACCATAGGCAGGGCGCATTATGCAAATTCCGCCAAATTGCCGCCGCTCGAACAGTGCAAACACAGCGCAGGGAAAACGGACAATTATCGAACTTTCCGATGCAGCCAAGAGCTACTTTCGATGCGTATTCTGCAGACGTTATTATATAGGATATACGCGCGGCGAAAGGGTAATATTTCCTTTTCGAAATTGGCTTTGTCAGCATGATATCCGCGCCGGCGAGGGAGGCTGGCCATAGCTCATCAATATACCCACGCGGCCGCAGCTCGCGCGCCGGGAATTCGCGATTGATCGAACGCCTCTAATTAGCGTAAAGTGAATTATCAATGTAGCCGACTCGTTTAACCCTTTCTGAATCTGAAAGATATCCCCGCTTGACGCTATGCACGCGTTGTACAGGATTCCCCAGCGGCGCGGAGGACGATCATGAGCTAGACAGTCGCAATTAACGGTAACGATTCCCTCGAGGGCTGCCGCTGTACCGCGACGCTGCTGGTGGCTCCGGTGGCGGCGGCGGCGGCGGCGGCGCGCACCGCTAATTAATATGACCAGCGACGATTTGTTCGCGATTGACAGGAAAACGTCGAGCTGCTGCAGCTGCTATATCTTGCTCTGATGCTCCGCTGTATAACGCTGCTGCAGCGCGGGGCTTCGCAATTTGTCGGATGACGCTGGCGGAAATAAACGGACAATTACACAAATACAAATGTTTGAACGTTTGACGTCACTTCAATGACGCTCGGGAGACGCGCGTGATTGATTGTTAATTGCCACGGTTTGTTAGTCGCGCGGACCGCGAGGGAGAACCCCGACGAGCGCCGCTCGCTCTCGGAAATTATTTTATTCTGCAGTGCGGTGAATTTGGAACGGCGAAGACTCGCGGTTTGGTTTTTTTTCTGCTAATTTGGGTACGTTTTTAACACGCGAGCTCGCGATGTAATCTAATCATTCGCGCAATTGTTGCATGTTTCCAACTGCGTTGCACCGATGCATCATCCATTTGCGCGCGTGAGCTTAAATGCGTGCTGGTAAGCGCGCACTGATAGCGCGTCAACGTGTTAATGGAGCTATCAGTCAACACACGCGGCTGACTGACGTCTCAATCAAACACCAGTGCGCGTCCGAGCGCGTAATCGCGCGCACGAGAGCGAGTACCTCTTGCGCCCCAGCACTCTGTGCTCTGCATATAGCTGCGGTGTATTTGTACACGCGTTCGACCCCCTATTACTTTCTCTCCTTTTTTTCGTTGATTGCTTGATCTCCTCTCGATTGCATAATTCCAAGAGAAGCAGCCAAGAATTAGGGGACTCTGTCCTGCCGGCGGAGGATGATTTTCGCGCCGGAAACAATTGCTCGCGTCGAAGTTGTTCCGCATGCAAATTCGTTTTATTGTCAGTGAGGGGATATGTACCTCGCTCTCTATTATAGATATATATTAGGGAAGGCCAAGAGACGCTGGCTTTGCGCGAGAGTTAGAGGGAAGAAAGGGAAAACGGGAGAGAGGAGACACGAGAGGCACACGAGGGACGACGGGCTACACATACGCGTATACAAGTGGACCCGTGTGATATGCGTAAACGCTCGCTTTCCTGGTCCACATAGCCGGACGAGTCAACTTAATTTTCCTCTTGCTCCGTCAAGCCCCCCTCCTCTTTAATTACCACCCAATTGTCCGGCCGCGCACGCGAATTATGTTATTTCGCGCGCAGGCCGCTGTCGAGAATTCGGCAAAATTCCCCGGTGGATAAGGGCTGGCAACGGGACTGACGTTTGCTTATTCAAGATGTAGATTTGATGCCTCGCTGTGCTCTCTCGTGCGCGCGCGAGAAAGACTTCGCTACTCTCTTTTTCGCCTTTTAGGAACGATGAGGCTGAAAAATAGATGAGAGAGCTCCGCAGGATGTGCGTGTCGCTTTTTTTCTTCTTCCCTCTATTTGACATGAGAGTATATGCGTCACGTATAGATTATAGTGAAATGATTCGGGGTACTTTGAATTTTTCAATAGATGCGTACGTTGCGTGTGTGCCGCGAGTATATAGGGGTCGGAGAGCCCGTCGGCTCGGAATAATAGCGCTGACCGCTGCAGCCCTCATCGATACAAGGCGGCGCCCACCGCAGGAGTGAAGCGCGCGCGCGTGGTGAGCAAATTCAATCATCCGCGCGTACATGGAATTTCGTATGCGCGCGCGCGTCCGAACGTCGAAGAGCGCGAAGAATATAAGCCAAAAGCGACGGAGCTTCTTGGCTTATTCATCGGCACCGCGGCTTTTCTCCTCCTCGCTCGCCAGGATAAAAAATCTCTCGCGCGGACCTTCAACTTGTACTTCTCACTTTGTTACTTACTTACTTACGTTCTTACTCCACTTAGTTTAATCGCGCTCGGCCTCCTTCGCCGCCCCCTACATCCACTTGTTTTTCCGTCTTATCCCCCGAGGCTAATTCATTACTTAATTTCGTTAGCTTTCTCTCTCGCTCTCGCTCGCTCCTTATTCTCGGCGCGTGTTTCACTATCCCCCCCCCCCCCCCATCTCTCAACCCCTTCTAACGTACACCTAGACCAACCTCATTAAGCTCGACTACTTGCTAATTAAAGTAATTGCTAAATAAATTGCAATTACACTAATGGCCCGCCGGAGCCATCGTCGCTCGCTTTAACTCGCGCTTTCTTTCTCTCGCAGCCCTATACATATTTCTTCCCTATTTCTCTCTCTCTCTCTCTCTCTCTCTCTCTCTCTCTCTCTCTCTCTCTCTCTCTCTCTCTCGCTCGCTCGCTCGCGCTAAACGACTAATTGATTTTTTTGATTTATTTCCAATCGCGCCGAGTAGCTGCCTATGTACGGCCGATCGAAAAAATAGCCTTAAAGCGCCTTGGAAAATAAAAAATATCGCGCGGGTCGGGTGCGGACATAAATCTCCGCGCAGTGTGTCGGCCTTTACCGAAAAAAAAGGGACGATTCCGGGCGTGAAATATGATGGCCGAAATAAAACGTTACGGAGTAATATCGCTTTATTGACTGTAAGTTTTTAAATGCGCTCGGCGGTCAACGACGACGCAAAGTCGGCTTCCCGCCGCACGAGCTCCGTATATTTTTTATGCTCAAATCGAGTTGTTTTTTAACAATATTTTTTAATACTTTGGCAAACGCAATCGTGAAACTAGTCCGATGCACCTGGTCACACATAGCGCAGGCAGAGCGAGCGCAACGCTTTGTGCTCTTGTATGCGTACGCGGCGCGAGGCAAAAAGGAAATTCAATGTTTCCGATATTTTTTGGCATAATCGCGCGGGGGAATATCTGTGAAATCGAACGTGCAGTGCGCAGTTTTGCGCTTGGCCACGCGCACGGGACGCGTAATGGGCTCGATTGGTTTTTAATTATTGCGCGGAAAAATATTCGAAGGATCGCGCGCCGAGTCTTTGATCAGACTGTTCATATCTCTCTGTATAACACACGGTGGTTCATATATTGAGCCGTCGAGCGATTCGTTTGTTGACCGAAAAAAAAACCGCTATGCCATTAACGCGGTGAACTGTGTGCTGGTGCGCTCTTTGATTGAGCATAATTTTAATCGCATTCGTTCGTTTGTGTTTCGCATGCTTGTCCTCTGCTTTTTTTTTTGATAATTTTTTATTTTCTGCTAGTGTATAATATACAATAAAAATATTCACGCAATTCCGCGCTTGCTCAATTTCGGGCAAGGTAACGAAATTTTTGTTTTAATAACGGTGAGATTGTTTTTACGGCTTCTGAATTTTCCCATTATATTATTATCCCATTATGTATAGCATATAGATCATTCCTATAACACACATTCTTCCGCATACAAGAGTGTAGCTTATTGAACATTTTACGATACAAATACATCGGGAGAGCGCAGGCTCAGCTCGTATACCATTTTAATTAGTTTTGCTGCTCCTAAAAGCAATACCGCTCTCTGCTTTTGTTGAATATCAAAATATTATATTTGCTGTAATTAAATTTCCCTTCATTTTTGGTTGAAGCACAGTATAGCGCATCGTATATGGCGTGGAAATTCCGAGAAATAAACGCTCGTGCAGCATTTAAAATTAATTATAAAATACATAATATAACACGCGCGCGCGCGCGCGATGCGGATCGCGCGCATAGTTTGATGAATTCGCTGGAAATGAATTTAATTTTCATCGTTCTCGAAGGGCCGTCTGTATTGCTCTGCCGCGTCGCGTCGCGCGTTTTTCAATAAATGAAAATTCATGCCACGAGCTATATGATATTACGCTCTAACTACATCTGTATAGCGTCGCCAAGATTCGAACGCACCAGGTGTGTGCAAAATAAGTGTATTACGGCGGCGCATCGCCCGGCTGCCTTTGAAATTAAATCGAGCCCTATCTCCGCAAGCGAAAATGCTCCTCGCTCGGGTTGTAAATCGATTGCAGATAGACACCAGAGAGAGAGAGAGAGAGAGAGAGAGAGAGAGAGAGAGAGAGAGAGAGCGCGGCGGCGTTTGATCGCGTCGCGGGCCCACTCGAGCGAGCTAAGCCTATACCTGCGGGGACGTGGCGGATCGTCTCTGTGAATAGCAGAAGCGTCTGCGAGACTCGAGTGTGTATACACGTTCGTCGATGTACAGCTATATATAGCCGTATAGCCGACGAGGCGCCGGTATAGCTGTCGGAAGTTGGAATCGGGGGCGCTCGAAATGAATCGGACAAACGGACAGACGTGACGGGCATAATTCCGCGCTAAGCAGTACTCTGGGGGCCCGTCCTGCTCGCGATCCCCCTCCTCTCTTTTGCTCTCATTGCTTGCTCGGACACCTGTCAATTCGCCCGCGGAAAATATTATCGGACGCTGGAGCGATATCGGCGTCATCATCAATTCGACCTTTATCGTCGTTGCCCATATAATTGTTTACGCAAGGTACATATAGCGCAGCTTTCGGTAAAAAAATGATCATAAACAGAGTGCATAAGCCCGTAATCGAGAATCGCGTTATATCGTTGCGGCGAGATTATGCTTGCGAGAGGGATCCGAGCGCGCGGATGATACTTTAAATAAACTCGGAATATGCTTATCGGGTGCGCGACTCTCGCCTGCAACTTTCCTTATACACACACACACACACTTGCAAATGATATCTCTCTCTCCGTGTTCTTGCGAGGAATATTATATGTCAATACGCCGGCGCTAAGCGGCTTACGTACAGCGCGCGGAGAAGGCGGCGAATTGTCCCCTAGATAGATAGATAGATAGAGAGAGAGAGAGAGAGAGAGAGAGAGAGAGAGAGAGAGAGAGAGAGAGAGAGAGAGAGAGAGAGAGAGAGAGAGAGAGAGAGAGTGAGACGCGCGCGCGACGACGGGAAGGAGAGAAAGAGTATATACAGAGTCGTCGTCGCGCGGGGATTACCTTCGGCGCATTTCCGCAAGCTTACACGCCCGTGTGAAAAGGAAACGTTCTTCATTGCGATTGTCAACGCCTGCGCGTGACGCAGTGTTCGAACATCGCCGGGCGCGAACTTTTGGAGCCTCGAAAGTTAAAAGGATGCAGTCGCGCGCACAGAAAGGGGTATCGCAAACTCTTTCTCGACACCGGATCCGCTCTCTCTCTCTCTCTCTCTCTCTCTCTCTCTCTCTCTCTCTCTCTCTCTCTATCTCTATTGCGCCGTATTTACCGCTGCTTAACATTTTCGGCAAACAAGTCAAGTGCCTCTGAGTGGTGGGCTTAAAGAAAGATATGACGATCAGCTTTTTTCTTTGCAAAAAACATTTGACGCTAAAGAATCGATGTGTATGCACCCGAGCGCAATAATTTATTGTACGCGTGAAATGGCGCGGTCGACCGGTGTGTGTGTGTCTGTGTATTTTGAACTATTTCAACGATTTCCATGCCGATGGTCTTTCCAGGGAAATACATGCAGCGGGGCTCCCTTGGATAAACTTTCGCTCTTATCGCGCGAGCTATACGGGCTAATGGAACGTTGGAGATCCCGCGTAAATGATTGCGTCGTGTCAATGTTTGCTCTCCCTTACGTATAGAGAGTCGCTGTACTGCGGCCGCAGGGCGTTTAAAATAATCTTTCTTCCTTTTTCAATTTCCTTTCTTTCTCTCTCTCTCCCGAGAGAGCGTGTGCGTGTATATGTGCGCAAGCCATACATAGATATATGTATATGTATACACACACAGCAGCTCGTCGCGCTGACAAAAAGGAACCCTTTTCCAATTGCGAGCGGACTATTTGCCCTGTGCCCCGCGCGCTCGCCACCACTACTGCTCCAACCTCAAATATCGGGCTTTGACATTTGTAACTCTTTCTCTGCCGTTCTATTTGACCTAGGACCGTTTTCAATGTTTATCCGTCCTGCGCAGCGCGCGCAGTTGGACTAAGAGACTGCATAACTTTTTATAGCGCTCGATATAAACTTGGCTCCTTTGCTACTGCCGCTACTGCTGCAAGGGAATGATAATGACACGTGTAGTGCGCGCACGAGAACGAAATTTGCACGTCGTTCGGGAGAGAAACTAGTCGTGTCGCGTTTATAAGGGGGAAAAAAGGAGGAAAATGTTTGCCCTGCTGCTCTCAACGCGGGGCCTGCACATCCGCGCAAGGTTATAAATAAATATCGCGTACAACGAGCATTATCGTGCGAGCGGACACGGATAATTTAATTTAAGGTAATGAGAGGCCGGTACGAAATTGTGGCGGGGCTCTCTCTCGCTCGCTCGCTCGTATACATATATACACGAAAAACGGCTCCATCATTATTTTGTAATTGGGCCATTATTCGTTAAACGAGAGAGAGAGATAGAGAGAGAGAGAGAGAGAGAGAGAGAGAGAGAGAGAGAGAGAGAGAGAGAGAGAAGGCGCTGCAGGTGCTTCGCCGCCGCTGCGCAATTAGTACTATTCCGCGGTGTGTAATTCGCGCCTAGTCCTGCAGCTCATCCGCAAATTGTTCTCGTAAATTCAATTACACCGATGCTTATTTTCAAAAGACTATAATGTACAAACTCCATAGTATACCGGCCTGCACATGCATACGTTAAGGGAGCGATGAATACGTCAAACTCGATACATCGTATTATACGCACTGTGCACGACGAATATGTATAAGGTATACATGCACACATTCGATGATGGCGAAAGAGATCACTCGAGCGATACATACGTTTAGCACGGCAGAGAGCACCGTCTGCTCCCTCGACTATATATGTATATATCTATATATACAGGTACACGTTTACGCGAGCTTAGCGCTCTCCTTCTCCTAATGCACGCCCCCGCGCTTTTTTTCAATTAATAATTCATAAGCCCGCTGTGCCCACGCTCTCTCTTGTATTTTTATGCGCATGTACTCACGCAGAGAGTCCCGGCGACACCTAATGACGCTCTTTCCTCCGCACACAATACTCGAGCGCCAGCCCAGAGCCCTCGTCGCATTTGCATGAACGAATACACTCGAATCGGGCGGATTACAATATTAACGCTTTGCGACGCGATTAATCATTAGCATCGCGAGTCACGTCCGTTAAGTCTTATTAAACAAACGCAGCTGCACGTGTACGCGATTGCCCACGTCGAGGCGAGAGCACTTCGACGATGGACTAGGCAGTGCAGGGCAACCGCGGAACTATAGACAGAGAAAGAGAGCGAGCCATATTGAATAGAGAGAGAGAGAGAGAGAGAGAGAGAGAGAGAGAGAGAGAGAGAGAGAGAGAGAGAGAGCGCGGCACACACACAGACATGAAACGCAGATATCAAATTGTTCGATCAGCGAGTGCGACAAAGAGAGAGAACGAGAAAGAGAGGGGGAATTCGCCAGTGGAAAATTGATTTTAGCGCGAAGCTTTGTGAAATGAAACCTGGCTGAGCCGCGGCGGCGCGCTGCCATTAACAACAATAAAAATAATCCAATCCGACGTTTGTTTGATCTATCAGCGACTATATTGCTTCCTCAAAGAGGCCCCGGCTTTGTATCGCTGGTACACACGCACACACACACACACATTTTTCGCCGAATTTTCGATGCCCCCTACTGCGTGCGCGCTGGCTTCACCGCCGCCGCTGCGCATATCGAGGCCGTAATTTTTTAGAAAATATCTCTGCCGCCGAATTCTACGTATGGATGCAGTGTTTCCGCTGTGAACGAAAATGAGAAATGGTCGTCGCTGGGGAAATAATAACTCGATATAGCGTAACACGAAAGCGCGCTCTGTTATTTCTGCCAAGGTTGTTTCGCCCAGCTGTTTAGTTGCAATATTTTTCGAATATAATTTGTTTGTTCAAGCTGGTGGCGAATAAACCGCGCGTATCATAATTAATTTTCGATAAACGCACGCGATGTATGTACGCGGCCAAGTTTTCATCGGTAAAAAAGATGTTCAGACGAGCTGCGAGAAGGCGCGTAAATTGAAGCCGTAGTAGTAGTAGCAGACGCGCAGAACGAGGTAGGAAAAATCGTGGGCTCGCAGAGCTCTCACGGCAGTGGCGGCGGTGGGATCTCCGCAGCGCGTTTTAACGACGTAACATCGCGCGCGCGGTATTTCGCGTTACTTGTCGAGAGTAGCTTCGCGTTCAGCCTAGCCGGGCGTCTAATCGGAAGTTTATTGCCCGAATAAAACGGAGAGAAATTGGCCGGCCGTTTTGCTCCTCTTTGTGTTTTGTACATATTCCGGGCGCGTATACACATAGCTCCGCAGGCGTCGACGAGAGGACCACGGAACATTTAACGCCAATGTTTTAACGTCCCTCTAGCAGCAACAGACTTTTGCGCGCATTCCATATTCGCGCGCGGCAGCGGGCAATCTCCTTTCGAGCCCCTCCCGTAAAAGGACGATGAGTCGTATTTTCGCCTCTGCGCGTATACACTCGTCTACGCGTTCGCCGTTTCTTCGAGTACGAGCGTGTCTTTCTCTCTCTCTCTCTCTCTCTCTCTCTCTCTCTCTCTCTCAATTTTTCGCGAGGAAAACGGCATAATGCGCGCGGTATAACCCAGCTTGGTCCTCAAATTTTATTTTCCCGAGGCTCTGTACAACGCCCGCGCAAGCGCGAGTGAGAGCGTTCTGTTATTCCCCTGACGTTTCTGCAGCACACGATCATACGAGTTTTGCCAGATTTCGCTTTTTTTTTGCTCCGCTCTCGTCGTGTCCGCTTTTTCGTGCGCGCGAGCGAGGAAATAAAGCACAGAGAGATAGAGAGAGAGAGAGAGAGAGAGAGAGAGAGAGAGAGAGAGAGAGAGAGAGAGAGAGAGAGAGAGAGAGAGAGAGAGAGAAAAAGAGTACAGCACGGGCTAACTACCGCGGGATTTACACACGAGTAGAGCAGCAGCAGCAGCAGCAGCGCGAGCTGAAGAATTTTTCTATAAAACGCTCGAAATTCCGAGGAATTACGAAGGATTACACGTGCAGAGATTACTCTGCCGCTGCTGCTGCTGCGCACCGTAAATCGCGAGTGTATGTGTCGCCGCGTGCGTTGGTTTTTTTTTTTTTGCCCGAAGAGAAGTTCGACCGGGACTGGATAATTCAGCGCTTCCGCTGTTCCGCATCTGGATTATGCGATAATACGCGTGATAATTTTGCCGAAGCAAAGATAAAGCCCCTGAGAAAAGCCGCTGCTCAGCTCGACACAGAGTATATTGCCGCAAATAGACTGAGAGAATTCATCAGTAATTCATAGGCTCCGCGCTGTTCCTGCTCTGTATACGTGTACGGTCGGGCCTATGCGCGCGCTTCCGCCCCCCCCCCCCCCCCGCAAACCGCGTCTATACCTGCGCCGTCAAAACTTCTGCGGATATCCGAGGCTCGTTCTGTCAACTTTCGCGTTGCACGTCAAGTTGTTCATGGAGCAGCTCTCCGGCTTTTACCACGTATCGCGAATAATAAAACTCGAAGCCCGTCACACGCATACGCGCGGGCTGAACTTTACAGTTGCGCGAGCTTAAATTATTCTCAAAGAACGAATCGGTCGCGCAGAGCCCAGCGCAGCGCATCGATAAGCTTCGAGAGGAGGTCCTGCGCGCATGCAGGTGTGTCGTGTTATATACAGCATCGGAGACTCCTCGAGGCGACTCGTGTCCTCGTCGTTTTCTTCTTGTTGCATTGTTCGTCGCGCATCAGGACCTGCCCCCTTGGCGCGCATACTCACACACGCGCGCGCAACCTATACTGGCGCTTATTCTTGCTCCTCGACTCTCTTTTTCAGAGCCGAAGAACTGCGCGCGCGAGGAGGGAGAGCTCGATGCGCGCCCGAAAAGCCCAAGGCGCGAGCGTCCCTCAGTTCGCGCTCTCTACTTACCTCGAAATGAATCAAGTCTCTGCTTTGCGAGACTGCGGGCAGGTGCTTATTACCTGCGCAGGAGAGCGAGCAAAGCCTCCTCCGCGCCGTACCGAGACGCATCAATTCCTGCGCACGTATGTGTGTAAGCTAGCCTCGGGACATCCCGGAGAGAGGGGAGGGGGGAGCGCTCTTTTATCGCTACGTGCAAATCCGACTTTGCGCCGGCTGCGGCGAAAGTCTCCGCCGATATCTGAGCGGGATATCTGCGCGCGAACGTTGCCGGCGGTGCTGGTGCCGCTCTGGACTTGGCGTGGCTTTGCCGATTAGACGCGAACTTTGAGCCAAAGCCCCGGGAGCTGCGCGATTATACGTCTCTGCGGCTTTTTCTACTACGACGAGCGCGTTTAGCGGTATATCACGCTGAGTTTGCGTCCCTCGGAAATTAGTGCCGCCCGCGCTCTTTTTCTACGCGTAAGTCTTCTAGGATGGCCCGTCGCCATGTTTCCTATCCTGTTCTCAGCGTGGAGTAGTTTCTGCAACAAACTTAGTTCGGATCCCAATTTTGTAGACTGTTGAACCAATGTTTGAATAAATTCATTCTGTGATGCGTGAAAACACTTACTAATATGAACCATGCTGATCGTACCTCCAGATTATTAAGTCTGAATTATGGTTCACATCATAGAATAATAATCCATCGTTTTATGATTATTACCGCACTTTTAATTCATTTTAAGATAGAAAAAAATCTTCCCCAACCAGCCGACGCTTGTCGAACCTAAAAATAATATTTTGTGCATTTTTTATGCGGCTTATATCTCAAATCAAAGAAAAGTCGATATTATATACAGATATAGAAACTCAACTCTGCGGGAAAATTCAAAGAACGTTTATCGGCTGCGTCGTTAATTTGCACGTGCACCTAAATCCTGAACAGCGATTTGCAAAGATATGTACGTAGAAATGAAGACCGAGAGAGAGAGAGAGAGAGAGAGAGAGAGAGAGAGAGAGAGAGAGTGTCTAAAGCTTCTATTGTCTTGAGCGAGGGTATTATAGTTGCGTGCGGTAGCGGACGCATACCGATCTCCCTATCTCGAGTGAGAGAAAGAGAGAGAGAGAGAGATAGAGATAGAGAGAGAGAGAGAGAGAGAGAGAGGGAGAGAGAGAGAGAGAGACAGAGAGAAAGCCCAGACGCTGCGTTGTCTTCTCCGACGAGCGAGCTGCACATAAACATGTACAACGGCTGACATTAATGGCCGTGTCTTCGGAAATGCCTCTTGCGGATTTTACTGTGCGAGCTATGCTAATTTACCCTTGCAAATTATATTGCTGCCGCTGCTGCTGCGCGGATTTTGCATTTTATCGCGCGAAAGCCTACGACTTCCAAACTATCTGGAATAGCAGCCTCTACGGGCTTACATTTTTTACTCAACCTTCTTCATCGACTCGTTTCGCTTGATTATTAGAAAGCATAAATTTCGCGGACGATGTTCATCCTCCGGGAAGACGCCAATAAAATTGTGCGTCATAATTCAGTGTGAAAATATTTACTGGATGCATTCACAGTCGCGCGTCCATCACCTTCCGGCAGATTTCGACGGCGTCCACGAAGGCAAAGACAATTGGCTGCGGGTAATTACGAGGGCTTTCTGAAGCCGCTGCGCGCCTCGAACTATTAGCGCGTCGATACGAGCTTGCAGGACAAGAGCAGTTGCGGACGCGAAACTACAATCCGCCTAGAGCGGCGACGATTATTCTCGCGTGTGCGATAATGCCAAGAATCGAGACAGCCCCGAGAGTTGGGAACAAGAGCGTATAACTCGGATGTATAATAGCCGGCGAACGTACTTCCTTCCCTTCATTTCGCGTTCATCAGATTAGCATAGTTGGCTTCGCCGAATCCCACACGCTGCCGCCGAGCTACTCGAACGTTATTCGCGCGTGACTACATTCTCGAGCGTTGCAGCAGCGCGCTTCAGATGTTATACCCGCGATAATTCGATGAAAAGCTGCAGATTCACAGAAAGAGCGGAAAATTCCCGCAGAACACATCGTAAAAACTGCGGGCGTAAAACTTGCTCCAAAAGGCTTTAACATCCTCATCACGCCTCCAGCGCGTGTATAAAACGGACAATTGTACATAAGTAACGCGGGCTAAAGCGGGCTTTTTCTCCCGAGGACTACGCGAAAGAACAATGGCCAGTAGATTTCGTGCGCACGCGAAGCTCCCCGGGAATATATAAATGAAATAAAAGCGTCCACTTATCCCGAGTCTCTCTCTTGCCGCTCGCGATATTAGCGTCGTCGTATACGCGCGGAGGACGTGCGGAATTATAATGGCGCGCATAATGCTTGCGCCCGCTCGAGAGGCTTTACTCGCGATACTGTCTGAGCTTTTCTAGACTGAATAGCCGAGATTTTAGCCGGATTTTCTGTTTGCACGAGGGCCCTTCAGTGCACGGACGGACGCTCGTTACGCTATTTTGCCTGTGCGTACGTTGCAAATCGCGTTATTCTACTTCCTAATTCTGTAATAGCGGCCAGCTCTGTAACCTAGATCGTCCGGGAAAAATTTAATCGTTTCAACTATGAGCAACGGCCGCTTTTCCTCCCAGCTTTTTTGCGTTTGTTTAAACAACGCTCGCGAGCATATTCCGGGCCAACACACGCCCGCTTGGAAATAAAATGATTACCCGCGGGCGCTCCGTTCCGTGCCCCAAGCGACGGAAATAATCCCCGGTAGATACGTATACCGGTCGGTAGTAGTCGAGAGGGTAGCTAGCGCGCGCATCTTGCCTCGCTGCGGATTTTTCGTTTTAAGCTTTGGACTTTCGAGTCCATTATCCTCCTCGAGTCCATTCCGGAGAGCAGAGTCCAGTCGCACGGCTCTCCCCCATTCGAGCTCGCGCACTCGAGAGAGAGAGAGAGAGAGAGAGAGAGAGAGAGAGAGAGAGAGAGAGAGAGAGCAACTTGCCCGGCCCGGCTGCGCGATTTTATACAGCTCTCTCTCTCTCTCTTTCTCTCTCTCTCTCTCTCTCTCTCTCGATACATTTATACACGCGTACGCGCTCGCGATAGTTCGCGACGTTAATCCCTCCCACCCCCGGATCGGCGAGCGAATTAAATGTAGAAAATGTTCGCTCTCCGCTTGGCTTTTGAGCTTTTCCTCCCCCCAACTGTCCCGGCGTTGTTTAACTCGTCGACCGGAGCACGAATTTCGCGAATATTATTTCTCCTTTTTTTCTGTTCGTCCCTGGCTTTTCGAGCGGTGCAGCAGTTTTTTTCTCGAGTCCTCTTTTTACTATTAGGTGTATACACGAGGAGGAGGCTGCGCGCTCGGTTAGACGATTTCGAGCTCTCTCTCTCTCTCTCTCTCTCTCTCTCTCTCTCTCTCTCTCTCTCTCTCCGGTGTGCGTTTATTCGTCCTCCGTTTCGCCGGTAAGGATTATTCGCGTTTCTTTAGCACTCGCTCCTCGTTGTTTGGCAGGCACTCAATCGGAGATTTCGTAGCCCCCCGACGAGGCCAATGAGCGTGTCTCCCGTTGTCGCATTTCCGGTCGCGCATAAAGCCTGAAAAGTTTGTCCGCGTGCGCGCTTGCGGGAAGAACGCGGCTGTGCAAAAATACACGGGAAAATAGCGTCGACGTCGTCGTTCACGTTGTTGTTCTCGACTAGCCAAGCTGAAATGCCCTCTGCTGATGATGTGCACGCATGCAGCAGTTTTCTTTGGAATACAGGCCTTTGCGCGCGATACGTTCGATGCTGCTGCTTCTGCTGCTGATGTGCGCATCGCGGCGGAACTTTTTTTCCTCTTTTTTTTCGAAAGCCGAAGCGGAAATTTCGTCGGCCGGATCGGCAATTAAGTGGCTTAAACGGCGCTCGCGTAAGAGGTATTTCATAATATCTGATGCGTAAAATCCGCTTGCGAGTCGAGAGGTGCTAGATTATCGCTCGAGTGGCCGCTCCTTTCTCGATGATTTCGTTTATCCGTCTATTTCCACTCGGACTACTGATATCGAACGGTATTCCATAACTATTATACTAGCTACACGAAAATAGTATTTACGGACCGTAAAAATTTTTATAAATAAAATTCTCATTGCAATGTTTTTACACAGGATAATTATTCGCTAAGTGCGCGTAATCAAATAGCATGGGCTATGTACCCCCTTTCACACACATGATTTGAACGCCCGTCAAATCTTTAGAAAACCGAGCTAAAATTTCCTTCGAGACGACACAAAAGCTATTTTCGGGATTTTCTCCTCGTACTCGGTCGCAAATCACGGCGTCGCGGATTTTTCAGCCTCGCCGCGTATTATCATACGTCCGAGTCGGCTCGTATAGGTGCGGCAATTGTTTGAGGAATGATTTTTTCATTCATTCTTATGCAAATCTTGACCAAGTCCCCGGCCGACGGCCAGCGAATATTTGAGCAGGGTAATTATTTTCCCGCTGACTTGGAAGGAATCCCGCTGGAATTTCCCGCCGCGCGTCGTTTAGCTCTCTCTCTCTCTCTCTCTCTCTCTCTCTCTCTCTCTCTCTCTCTCTCTCTCTCTCTCTCTCTCTCTCTCTCTCTTTCTCTCTCCTCTCGCCGTCCGAGCGAGCGAGCGAGTCCAGCCTTATCTCGTTATGAATGCCATTGTTCTTTTTCCTACTTGAATTCTCTCTCGCGGAGAGAGCTTCGCTCCCGCTCGCGTATACTTATGAAAAAATGTTCGAAGCTCGCGGGGAATAAATTTCGCAGGTGTGCTTCTTGCGCGCGCCGAAAAGCTGCTCAGCTTGAACGAGCCGGAGAAAAAAATCACTGCAGCCACACACTAGTCCCGGGGCATTTTTTTGCGGATTAAAAAAATATTTTTCCAACTCCGGCGCATAATCCGCACTCCTCTAGTTCTCGCCGCGAGAGGGAGCAGCGCGAGCATGACGGAGCCTGCAGCACGGGCTTTCCCTCGTAATTTCGAGGCTACTCGCGCGTTCACAGCTGCTGCTGCTGCAGATTCCTGGAATTTGTGAAAAAATGGAGCCGCTGGTATAATAGTTGGCTAGTCCTCCTCTCGTCGTACTCGTTGTAGCTTTTGTCGCGGCGGGACTTTTCCGTGACATCGCGAGCTTAGCATTTCCGTGGAGCGAAAGCTGTAGGTATATAGGTTTATATATATATATATGCCTACGCGTGCGCTGCTAGGATTTCCCGCTGCTCGCCGGAAGCCAAGCGATGCGCAAGCGAGCCCTTTTGTTTTCGAACAAAAGCATCCGGCAACGTGTTTTACACTTTTAAGCGGGACGTCGCACGAGCAGATCGGCTACATAAAGACACTGCCTCCTTTCTGTCAAACCCCTTTTATTAGACTCTAGCAGGCTTACAAGCACGAGTTGGCTTCCCAACTTTTACATTCGAATAAAGATCGCAAATCCACATCTCTGTGCCGAGGGTCCTGGATGAATTTCAGTAGGATATAAGGGCCAATTAACTTGTGCTATTGCACTGAGAGAAATAGTGCGTAAATTTTATTATATGTTCATGATAATTTACTGGAAAGTTTGGTAATCTCGTCACAGACTGACAAAACTGACCTTTTTACTAGATTTATATCAATTTTTACTAAACTTCCATATAAAATTTACCATACTCAATAGGAAAGATTAACAGAAACTATAGTGAAAATCGCCAATGTATGAATTTTTACCTGACAGTATAGTAATTTTTAAAAGAATGTATAGTACTTTTCATCTGAAAATCGGAACTGATACGCGTATTGACGCGTTATGCGCATGCGCGTTTAGCAAACATGGCGGCCGCGAGAAGAAGCACCTGAAAATAAGCATCATGGCAAGACTCGACTTCAGAGCAGTAGTTTGAAGACGGTGCTGTTTCAAATAAAGTCAAACTGTTTTGTGTGCTGCCGCTAGGGGGTGCACGGGAAATAAAACCCGCAAGCGGTAAGAGGTTAGCTCAGTTAGTATATAAGTCCGTTTAGCAACCCTGTTGTAACAATTGCGAGCGTATAAACATATGTACTGCGAATTGCGAATATGTATAATAATTAAGCGTTTAGTTGTAGGAAATGTATCTAGGTTAGATTAATGTCTCTAAAAATCAATTGTGGCGAGTGAATCGATAATGTTCTCTGAATGAAGTGCGTTAGAAGAGTAACCCTCCATAACCATAAAAATTTAGAGCCATATAATAATTGAAAATAATTTTTCCACTATGTGCATTTTTATATTTAATTTAGTCAGGGTAAAAATTACTACTCAGTATAGTAAAATTTATAGTTTTATAAAATTTACTATACAGTTTAGTAAAAATTACTAGACTGTCAGTCTGTGAGTGGATTACCAAACTTTTTATTAAAATTTCCTATCCAGTATAGTAAAATTTACTATAAATTTCTCTCAGTGTGGATTTCGTTAGGTTTTTCGTCATTGCAGCTGGCGGTTTTAACACGAGAGGCGCAATTGTATAGCCAAATTCACTAGTTACCTGATAGGAGAGGATGGGGTATTGTCGGTCACCTTAGCAAATTTTTATTCGCGTTCTATAATCACCGTTTTTCTCAAAAATCATCGAGATTCTCGACTCGTCCATGAGACGTACAGTTCACTACCGATCTATATTATAAGTTACACATTCCCCAGTACAGAACCCGCTGGCTGCACACCATGCAACATCGGTATACCGATGCCGTTGCTTGCACTCTGTTACGTCTCTATGAAGCTCTATACCAGTAGTCACTCTTATCGGCCGATCGTCGTCCAGTCAGTTTTCCTATACACTATACCTTCGCCACGTAAAGCCGTATTATTCCGCAAATACCGGCGGACCCTTGCGTGTTCCAGTCGCTTACGTGCTTCGTCGATTTTGTGCGAGCACTGGACTGCGGTAAACACAAGGCTCAAACCGAGCGGTATTTATTTTATTGATTTCGAAACCGACAAACAATGGGCGCGTTCTCGTCCTCGCGAGCTCGCCAGCGTCCATATCATTACCTTATCTCCATCTACACTTCTCGTCCGCGCATCAGGCCTTTTTTCTTCCTCTATACCCTACTGCGATTAACATCGCGCGCTTACAACTCTGTCCCGCGGCGAACCATCAATCATTTCCTTTCCTCTGAAAATACATAACGAGATAGAGCGAGGAAAGGAGGGGACTTTGGAAGTTGCTATTTTTTTAACGCTCCTTTTCCCCTTAATTTAAAATCCAGCTCCATCTCGATAACATCAACCAATCAGTTTATCAGTGACGAGAAGCTTCGGAGGAACAAATCCGACTATACGCAACAACGCGCGCAGGAACTTCTTACTCGATCGAGTACGTATAACACAACTCTATAATACAAGACTCCAGCCATAGTGAAGAGGGAACAAAGTCGATTAGCTCGGACCTTACATGCAGCGTCGGCGTATAGGTGCAGCACAGCCGGAAGCCCGGCGAACATCAAAGAGCTCCGCGCGAGCTACAGGCTTCCTCTCTCGCTCTCTAAGCGCGGCTAATTAATTCCTCCCATCAGCACAACACACACTGTACGATGGCCGGGGATGAGAGACGCGAAAACTCTTCCGGTACGAGCAAGACGGCGATCGCTTTTTCCCCCTCGAAGCTTGCGGCAGTCCTGCTGCGACAGCGCGCGTTTGCCAGTAGAATAACATTTTCGAATATTATTTTGGCGACCCGGCCGTGACGAGTAAATGCGAGGAGATACGATATTGTTGCGTAGAGTACAGGCTCGCGGGTACCGATCTTCGCAGCTATGCGCGAAGCTCGGCATAGGCTACGGCGAGAGCATGTGCGTATATGCTACGCGCATATGTGCATCGGCAGCAGGGATATGCGGGGGTGGGGTGGGGGGAGTCGTATCAGTGACGTCACGCAGGTGCATAAATAGAGGGTGGGGGAGCTCGCTCGCGCAGGTGAAAGAGTCTCCAATGGCGAGGGACTTTCCGACCGGTCCCGCGGCTCGCTCCTCCTCGCGAAAGCTTGCGAGGGCGTGGCGTACGACAAGTGCGCCTGCGCCTTTCCCTAGCCCTCCTTTCCCTCCCGTTTAACTGAGAGAGAGAGACTCCTCTTTCTCTTTCTCTCTCTCTCTCTCTCTCTCTCTTTTCCTCTCTCGTCGTCTCGCGTCATCAGTGCTGCCGCTGCCGATGCTGCAGGAAGTGCTGCTGCACGCGGATGCCACGAGGTCAGACTCGCCGCGCCTCGTTTCTCTCCTCTTCTCTCGGAGAGACGGACCCTTGCACGCGCGGTATACAGCGATGCTCGTACATCGAATCGTTGATTTTGCGCTCTGTTTGCTCGTTAAATAGATATGAATACCTGGCGAGAGGTCGCAGCTGTATGCGCACACGAGAGCTGGCTCGAGATTATTTGAATGCCCGGTGATCGATTAACGATTTTTAATTCGCAACGGTCGCAGGTAGCCGCGAGCGCATGGTGCCATTGAAGGTTGCGCGCACTTGCTCCGCCGCAGCACTTACGTATTCGGCTCTCGGGCGCAGATCACACATTCAGCTAGCGCTTCGAGCGCCTTCGCTAGATGGCGGCTGGATCTCGCTTAGTAAGGCCTTTGCCTCTCTTGGCGCGCATTCGTTCTCCGCGAACACTCTGATTTTTCAAAGCGAAGCTGAGAGTCTCTAAAAGTCATCGTTACCCCGTCGATTCATCGTAGAAAAAAAATCGAACGATTCGAAGCGTGTACGTTTCGCCTGAAAACCAACAGGAGGCGTGTTCGCCAAAATTATTGCCTCCCTCCCGCGTGTGTTGTACCAAAAAAAAAAAAAAAAACGATGATTCGTCGGCGCACAAAAGCACGAATATACATAGGCATACAGGTATACGGCTAAAAGGTTGCCGCGCACTCGGGAGGAATTCGGGAGGAAAGAGGAACGTGCGCGCGCGCCGCTGGGTATATAGCATATAAGGGGAAAGCCAGAGGACCGCTCTGGTAGGGCCGGAGGGAGTAGGAACGAGTTGGCGCGCGCTCTGTTGCTGCTGCAACCCTCACCCCCGCGCGCGCCAACTTTCGTGGCCCAGCCGCCAGCGGCTCTTCAGACTCCGGAGTCCAGTCTGCCGCCGGCAAGCGTCGCGCATCCACCTTCGTAGCCGCGCGTTATCGCGTATTCCCGCATGCACTTCGCGCGCTCGAGATATCGTCGCTGCTCTCACTTTCGTTGACGCGACGGGTCGAAAATTGTTTCGTTGAGTCGTTATTCCGCGTGCGTTGTCGTGATAGATGTTTTTTTGTTTTCTCGAGGACTGGTGCTGAGTAGTCGCGATCAGTGTACTTCAACGCGGACGAGTGCAAAAGACACTGCAGCATAGGAGCTTCGCCAGTATAGGAGAAACCAGCGGCCGAAAGCAGTGAGTACACAAACACTTACAGCGCTAGCGACGAGAATGAATTCAAAAGCTCGCGGGAGATGATGATTATAATTAACGCGAGACTCCCCGTCGATCCGAACGGCAGAATAGACGAGAGCATGGCTTATACGCACACGTGGTCGCGGATCTCGAGGCTGTCGTTTGCATTGGATGACTCGAGCCGAACAATGTTGTGCGGAGCAGTGGCTCGTCGCAAGCTCTCTCGCGCAAGTTTAGGCTGCGTTTAAACGACTTAAGCGCGGACAATCTGCCCATTAACGTGCGTCCATACGGCCGTTAATGGAAGCCTATTGTTCGCGGAAGCTATCTCGTCGGTAATAGACGTCAGAGCAGCGCGGCAGCGAGCCACGTGTGTGCGAGCGCGCGCGCGGCCGAAACACGTGTAGTAGCCGGGAGAGAGAAAGCTTGTCGCGCGTATAGTCCCTCTCGGCTATATCTATACTCGCTGCAGCCCCGAGACGAGAGCGAGAGAGAGAGAGAGAGAGAGAGAGAGAGAGGGAATAGTAGTAGGGGGAGAGAACGAGCTGCTTGTATTGTGACTCAAGATGAGATCCTATTAGGATTACGTTAATTAATCTAATAAGTCGCGCCTGCGAGAGGGCCCTCGTAAAACTCCCCGCCGCCGCGTTATAGTGTTCTCCACCCCCTCGAGGCGCCGAGAAAGGATTCAACTCGTCGCGCTCGCGCGAGGAAGCTCTGCTTTCCGCCTCGCCGCGTTTCTGCTGCGGATCGATTATATTTCCTGCTCCTTTGCCTCGACGAAAATTGAATAGAAAAAAAATTGAAAAATTTATCACTACAAAATAATAATAATCCCACGAACGAGAGCGCTCGACGCGCCGCGAGTGTCCGCGAATTTCGTTGTGCCGAAGAGAGAGAGAGAGAGAGAGAGAGAGAGAGAGAGAGAGAGAGAGAGAGAGAGAGAGAGAGAGAGAGAGAGAGAGAGAGAGTTCCGAAATTCCGACGCGCTGCTCGGTGTGTTATACACAGCGGCGGCGGCGGCGAGTCGAGGGGCAAGAGCCGCGTCCTGGCGCGATTAGGCGCGCAGCCCGGCCGAGAAGGTGGCACAGGACTAAACACGCGCGGCGCAGAAAGTCCGCCTTGGCGAATAGAGGAAGGAAGGAGAGCAGGAGCGCCGCTGCGTTGCCTCTCACTATATACAAGCGCGTATATCGCGAATCTCGTCTGCCCGAAGGACATTGCACGGCCAGTGACCGGCTCTCTCTCTCTCTCTCTCTCTCTCTCTCTGCCGCACTGACTCACTGTATATATTCAACGTTTCCCTCTCTCTGCTACACTCTGCACTCCCTCACCTTCGGCGAGCCGGGACGCTCTCGAGCTCTCAAGGAAACGCAGCCTCCTCTCTCCGCTTATCCTCAGTGTCATTACCCTCTCGCGAGGAGGCGATATTCGCGAACACCAACGCGCGGAGATCGATGTATTTTCGTCTCTCATCGATCGCTCGCCGAGAGAGAGAGAGAGAGAGAGAGAGAGAGAGAGAGAGAGAGAGAGAGAGAGAGAGAGAGAGACAAGGCCGGCATACATTACACAGTCTTCGCTCTCACGTGCGCTCGAATTTTCGGAGACTATATGGCGAAATCGAGAGGCAGCCGTGCGTGGCACCAAAGTTGAAAGTTGATTAACGCAATACGTCACGGGCGCGAGACTTGTTTTCTAGTCGGTTAGACGCGCTCTCTCATATTACATCGGGTCCGCCAACGCGCGCCGGAATTAATATTAAATTTTACACGATGAGTGCAATTTCATTACGCCATTCCAGGCTCTCGCCTCGTCGAGCTATCATCCTCGCAAAAAATTGCCTTTCAAATTGCCATAGTGGCCCGGGCGAAGCACCTCTCTCTCACTCTTTTCACGATGCAGCCCGGCAGATAAGAGCCGGCTCCGAGAGATGACGACAGCTCCAAATTAAAAAGGCCTTCCCTTAATTAATTACCTCTCCGAAACGACTTTGATTGCATTTTTATCTCGCGCGACTCTCTCTCTCTCTCTCTCTCTCTCTCTCTCTCTCTCTCGCTAAATTTATAACTCGCTCTCGGAATTACATACACCGGATCCTCGCGCGAACTTTGCCCTTTCGCTGATGCAGTATAAAATCTCGCCTCGGAGAAAAGACAAAGACGCGTAATCGCGTTGCCGACGCCGCAAACATTCGCATGTAGTTGCGTATGACGAACGACGAGCGCAAAGTGGCTCCTGCACTTTTACGCGCGCTGCCGCCTGTTTATACAGAGGCGCAGGCTCTTACTGGCACGCGCTCACTCTTTCTCTCTCTCTTCGAGTCGATCAATAACAACACGGTGAATGCATGCCTATATGTACACACACACACACGCACACAGGCACGCAGGCAAGCGACGACTTACCCATTGCTATGCCGCCCCCGAACGCCACTTTATATTTTAGTGGAAATGTTCTACAGCCCTCTTCTAAAGACGCAGCTCGCGCGCCGCGCTCTGCTCTCTATGCGTGCGCGCAATCGTCGAGCCTCTACTCCTTTGCCCCTTCGCACTTTGCCGCGTAATCCTCTTTTTCATATGTATGTATAATATTGCTTTTCGCTCGTCTCTCGCCGCGGTCTATGGATGTATTTTTTGATTGACGAGCGCGTTACGTTCGCGCGCAAGATTAATCCGCGACGAGCCACGAAAGTAGGGCTGAGGAAACGAGGCTGTGTCTATAGAAAGAAAGAAGGATAACGACGCGTGCTGGAGGGATGAAAAAAAAGAAGTTATTGTCTCGGAGGAATACACAGGCGATAGTTTCCGGACTCGCGTATTTTTTCTTTATATCTCGGGCATTGTTGCGCTTCCTTTTTCTTCGCGACGACCGCCGAAACTTTTCTTCGACTTGGCCTCCTTCGTCTCGCTGGGACGGAATAGTTTTCTGCATTCATCCTTCGCGCATCGTCATGGCCCGACCGCAGTAGTGTCACTTTTTTCGCTCTTCTCGAGCAATTAAAGAAAACGTTTCTCGGGCGGTATACGCGACTATATGAAATATATATACGTATAGTTTGACTCAATTTCCATCCGGTCGCGCGTTAGGATTTCCTCGGCGTGGATCTCTCTTCTCTGTGCATGTGTATATAGGTATAGAGAGCGACTGTACGCCTCCCGCTTCTTCCGCACCTCGCTCGAGCTCTCCGCGCGCTTCTCGTCACCTTGGGATTTGATTGAATTTTTTTTCACACAGCCGAGAAATGTTTCCACCAAATGAATCCGTCGAAATATTGCATTCCGACAACAGCGTTTCCAATTTTTCGTTTAATAAAAGAAATTTCCCCGCGTCTATATACATACGCGTCTTCTTCGCAGCTATAGTACTTATATACACGCGGGCACGACGTCGTTCTCATTCCTCGCCGGCGTCTCGTCGCTCATCTCTTTCTTCCTCGGCGTAAAATCGCTTCTCTATGGTTTCTCGATTTAAATCATCGGCGTATACGATTGTCCGCGCAGCGATCGTTAGCGGTGCGGCTGCAATTTTTTCGGACGATTTCACACATGTATTACGCGGGAGTACACACACTGAGAAAAATTTGATAGTAGAAATTACTATTTGGGATAGTATATTTTACTGATTTTCATAATAAATTGGCAACAGACTTTTAAGATATTAGATTTTACTATCCAAAGATAGTAATTTTTGATGAAATTGAATTTTTAAAAATTTAATTTCAATTTCGCTCTGTTCTCTATATTTTACACCTCTTAGGTACTACGCGCTATTATTACTTTATTATTTATTATTTTTATTGATTATTATTATGCTGTTTGGAAGAACGAAAGAGATTAAATTTTTTTTTCGGCGACGGGAATCGTACCTGGAGCTCCGGCATGAGAGTCGAGTGCGCTGACCATTTACCTATCAATAGACACAGAAACTCATTATAATAAAATAAACGTAAAATGTCAACTAAAATACTGGTATACCGCAGAAAAAAAATTAAATTCAAACCTTCCCTGGTAGAAACATTAACGGTTAATAAGCTAAGTTTTGGGCCACTTAGCTAAGTTGTGGTTAACAATTTAAATAAATAAGAGTTTAAACATTATAAATGCATAGATATACACATTAACTCAAGATAAAACAGAACATTTGCTTGAAATTTGTCAAATGACTGTTACAATCCAGAAATTATAGAAAAATATCTTGCAATTGTGAAAAATCCAAATATTTGTAATAAAACATGCAAACGTTTTAATGCAAGAAAAAAAGGACTTAAAAATAATACTGTGTTGGTATAATAGACACGCATCATTAAAATATTAGCAACATTTTGCTTTATTTTTTTACATTCAAATTTGATAATAATGGTCAACTAAACTTAACTTTTTAACGGTTTTCACTCGTTAATTTTCTACCAGGGTTACCGACTGAGAATATTATAATTTTTCCCAAATTTTATAGTACATTTTACCATCTCAGATAGCACAAATTAATATCTGGTATAGTGAATTCTACTATAAAAGATAGTAAACATTACTAGCTTCCAAGTCTGTTACCAAATTATTGTCCGAGATAGTAATTTTTACTGTCCAATTTTTCTCAGTGCAGGGGCGCGCGGCATTTTTTCCACTTTTTTTTATTTTAATAAAGCTCGGCAGCGCTTTGTGTGTGCACAGGCAAAAAGGAGAATTTTCCGGGCGCCGTGTCAAATAACGCGAATCGCGTCATGCGCGAATTTTAATAGCGCCCGGAAATCGACGCGCTTCTGCTGTGCGTATGTGTATTCCGCGAAATTAATAACCTGTAACGGAGCCGCCGCCGCCGTCGCCGCGGGCTACATTAATCCGCCTTGTCAAGCGCGCACGTGAATCGTCATAATCCTTCTCTGGACTCGAGCTGATATATATATTCAAAAAATCTCGACGCGATTATTATAAATCGACAAACAGGCCTGTGTCCCGTTATGTATAGGTATGCGTGTACGTGTGGGTGCGCCTGTTCTAGTGTATAATTAGAGAAGCGAAAAGCAGGATCGAGTGTAGACGCAGTGACACAGCTCGCCAAGCGTATAGGTATCAGAAATTAGGAAACGGCTCTTCCTCCGTTTCGTGGCTTGATCCGCCTCTCTCTCTCTCTCTCTCTCTCTCTCTCTCTCTCTCTCTCTCTCTCATTTAGCAGAGTTGCAATAAGAGTACTGTCCAGTTTCCCAGGCCGTTCGCTCGCGGCGAACTTTGCGCGTTGCTCCCTCTCTCTTTGCTCGGGTATTCGCAATTCCAAGCCTGAGTGAGAGGAAGGGGGGAGGTGGTAGGGGCCTCGGATTCAATTATCCGATATTAAACTGCCCCTAACCACGTCCGTGTCGGTCCGGCTCTCTGTGAGTGTGTGTATTTGTGGCTGTGGGTGTGCGTGGGTTCAAATGGCTGGCCCTCGCCTATACTGCCCTCTGGCAGCTACCACCGCGCCTCTGCTACTAGTATTAGATTGAATGGACTTGCTGTTGTAGTTGCTGCTCTGATGTGTCCAGATACGTTTGGAGGAGCTCACTACGTCTAGTTGGATTCTCACTTCCCACGAGTTTTCTTCGGAGTATAAAAGGCAGGACAAGACAGCGTGAATCTGTACAGCTACAACGGCGCTGTATTATGGGTTTACTAGAATATATTAAACGACAGCTTGATTTTGCGACGCGATCATCGATTCGCGCGCACCTTGTTCTTTCCTCGAGACAGGGAGGGAGCGAGCTAAATTACATAATAGTCGCTTAATTGTCGTATACATGCGCATAATACGCGCGGTACATATATAAAGAGGCGGCGTCAAACATGGCTCGATGATGATTAAATTGACGCACGCCTGGGTGCACTGACTAAACAGTCATTATAACGACTAGGTCATAATTGCGTGGACCGGTAACAAACACGTCAGCAGATAATCGCGCTTGCTCTCCCCGCCGACGCTCTCCGCTACACATACGCATACTGCTCGGTCTATATACATTACGAACACACCGTTGCAGCTCGCGTGTGTGTACACGGCGTTTCGTCCTTCACGCGTTGCGCATCTATATACTACAGCCCACGCTATAGCGTATGTACACCTATATATACACGCCTAGGGCCTCCGTTAATTTAGCATTATAATTGATTTGCATATAGATTGAATCAGATAAATCCAAGGCGACGCGCGCGATTATCACAGCCTGGACAGACGCCGCTTCTATATTATATAGGTACGTGTAGCAGTGTGTCGGCTGCATACCAGCTCTGCGCCGTGTGTGTGTGTGTCGTATTGATTCGAAGAAAAGTTCCTCAGGCGCATACATCTACACACTCTCGCGCGCGGAGATTAGGATCGCTGGCGATACCGTGTTTATGCGCTCGCTATATAGTCGCGACGCGAAAGTTCATTAAAGCAGCCCGGGCTGATGGACACGTGCATGCATTAATCAAGATTTTAATTACTGCGACGTGTAAGCGCGGGGGCAGCGGCTAAAAACTAAACATAGCTTCTCCGGCTTCATTTCCCCGCGACTCTCTCGCTCCTCTTTCCTTGTCTGCAGCAGCAGCAGCAGCAGAGAGAGAAAGAGAGAGAGAGAGAGAGAGAGAGAGAGAGAGAGAGGGAGAGAGAGAGGGAGTCTAATTAGAGCCCTCTCTCTCTCTCTCTCTCTCTCTCTCTCTCTCGCGAGAAGCTCGAAGATTAAAAGCTGACTCTAAGTGCCGGGGCGAGCGAGCGCAGTGAGCTCTTGTCTGCGCAGCGGAGCAGTTTCTCCTGTCTCGTTTAATAGCGATCAGCAGCCATTCGCGAAGCAACAACGAAACTGAGAATGCATCGAGAAAATGAAAGTGGGCTTATGTTTGCATAAGCGCGCGCGCGCGATGTGAGAGAGGGAGCCGTATCGATTCGCGGACGATTGCAGCGCTGCGATACACGTAGTGGTACACGCGTCAGGTGTACTTTTAACGGCGGGGGCTGCGCTCTTATATATAGCCGATAGTCCTCAAAAGTGGGTTAAGTAAGAGGCCGTGTAGCGTCTTTGACATCGGTGCTATAGACAGACGCGCGTGCATACTCTCTTGGCCCTAACCCTGCGCGGAATATCCGAATGTATATGCAGTATACCCCGGCTGACTTTCACTCGGGAAGACACTAAAAGCTTTGCCGGTGTATCGCCGAGATTTTGCTTTTAGCACATGCGGGATAAAACACGAAGACGACGTAATACCGGGCTCTATGCTATATACGCATACACTATGTAAAAGCCCACTTGTGCCGGAACTTGAACGAGCGGTGCTGCTCGTCGCTCGTCGTCGTTGCTGTGTTGTTGTTGTTACTCAGCGGCGTCATTAAATCACGCGCAACGGCCCCTGCTATTGACTCCGCGGACAAATTTATCGTCGCGCGCTTCGCGCACGCGAACACACAACCCTTGCTCTCTCTCTCTCTCTCTCTCGCTCCCTGTTTTCCGCTCCCTGCTACGCGCCGCGCGCGCGCGTCATTGTTCTGCTTTATTCGCTGATTTGTGGATTTTACTGACCCCCTCGCTCTCCCTCTACATAGCTATATCTATCTTAATCCGCCTGTATACTCGAGGGGCAGAGAGAGAGAGAGAGAGAGAGAGAGAGAGAGAGAGAGAGAGAGAGAGGGGGAGGGAGCTGCACCTTCTTCTGCCGCCGCCGCCGCTGCACTCGTGTACCGGCGTTTTATGGCTCTCCGTGTCTGGCCTGCCGCAGATATCTTAATGTCTCGCTATATTCCCCTCGGCCTCACAACTGTGTGTATAGGAGGATTTCTCTTTTTCAAACTTGATAAAAAAACGAACGGCGGGATGTGCATTACGTAAAATCCGCTGCAGCGCAGGATCGGCAAATGGAGCGCGCAAATTGCAGATTGCCGGCGAAGCAAAACTTGGACTTTGGAGGAATAGTTAGGCACTCGGGTCGGCGGGCTCGCCTCTCTCTCTCTCTCTCTCTCTCTCTCTCTCTCTCTCTCACTCTCTCTTGGTATTTTGTGCAGACGCCGCAGCTATTTCACGCTTCCTTACCCTTTCCATCCCGCTCTCTTGTCTATGGCGTTCATTAGCCGGGCTAAATCTCCCAAATTGAATCAATTATTATGCTAATACACGCGCGGAGGGGGGGGGGGGAGGCCCCAAAAAGCCTCTCGCCGCTCCGAACTTTGAATCTCGCGATGAAATTACTCTCTCGCGTCAAGTCGAGCTCGTTTTTGTTTACGGAGTATATTATGGAACGGCATCGGCGTCTTCTCCGAATCCCCCTGCGACACACCGGGTTGATTGTTTCCTCGTAACTCATCTCATTAGCATACTCGACGAATGATCGTACACCGATCGGTTGATTGGCTCGTTTGAATTTTACATGGCACGCTGCCGCGAAAAAGATCGGACATAGTCACACAGCGTCCGCATATAGGCGTGTATTGTATACCCACACTTTTGTATACTTTTAATACGCGCTATCCGTATACATACTCGCACGACTTGTACGCGGCGCGCGACTATTGGCTGAGGCTTCGGTCTTATCTGCCGCAGATAAGGACCTGCCAACCCTTATAAATGCTTCCATTATGCGTAGCCCCTCTCGCCTGCGCTATACGGCGGCCGGTATCTCGTTTCCCCCTTTTCCACCTTCGACGTACACACACAAACACACGCACGTACACAGCGTGATAGCGCAGAGCGGCGCATCGTTGTCGCGTCTCTACTCCGCCGACTGCGGCGTATCTGATGAGAACACCGCGCGAAATTAATGTAACGGTTCCTCAAATAACCGCCTCTTCTGCCTCGGCTGATAAACGAAGGCCGAACAGCGCGCAACTTTGTCATATACACCCGCGCGCTCATTATTTTTAATAGTCCTTGTATTCCTCCGCTCGCATGCGTGTGTGCGCGTAATACGCGTGTAAACGTGAATCGTAGCGGGCGACGGTATAATTGCCGCTCGTTCGGAGCACACAGCATATACAGGTAGATATACGCGACTGCTGCGGCTGGCCGGACCTATTGTTATTCCGTGTCAAATTTCGAGCTTTACCGTCCGACTCATCCTCTCTCTCTCTCTCTCTCTCTCTCTCTCTCTCTCTCTCTCTCTCTCTGTCTCTCGTTATTGTACCGCGCGCGCGAGCCTTTGATTTTTCGCGCGAACGCGACGAGCATAATGGCGTTGTACTTAGCGCCGACGCAGTGTGTATCGCGGATCTTTTTACGTTTGGATGGAGAGTGAGAGAAATGAGATAAATAGGACTGCGCTGGCCATTAAAGACACACGGCATTATGTCGGCGGGCTGCTTCAGCTCTGTATCGGAATATAATCTGGAGCGTATAGTCTCACGCACGATTGGTATCGTCCGCATGCAGCCCCGTGCATGTGCCGCTGACGTCTTATCGGACGAAACCGCGCCTATAATTGGTCCATTGTTAGACCCGATGCTCCTGCAGCTGTTGGTCGCGCTCGCGCTAGGCTCCCATAATACCCCTGCAGCTCTTATTTTCTCACACCTTCTTTATTCCGATACGCGCGTAATTCTTCCTCACATTCGCGCAGGCGCATATAATGTACATCCCCGCACGGAGAAGTCCTCGCTCGACTGCAGCGGGCTGCAATTTTAGTAAAATACACACGAATAACAATAGTGGCGGATCGTCGCGCGCGATAGCCGCTCGTCGACTTCCGATCGGGATATTGAATTCGTGACATTTGCGCGCGGGCTTTTGATACGCGTACACACACACACACACACACACACACACACACAGAGCTATATGTGGATAGGATTCGCGCGCGCGCGGCCGCCGTTTATACTCGGCGAAAGGTGGAGAGGAAGTGATTTTTTACTCTGTATACAGCAAGCGCAGGCTTTTGCGGCTTGGCGCGTCCATTTCGAGCGAGTCGTGTGCCAGATGCGACAAAGCCCAACGGGCCGCGAGGAGTGCCGAAAATTATCTCCCGGCGATCGTCGTCTATTTTTCATGTGCGTGCAGGCTCTGCAGTAATGGAACTTGAACCGTATACACTGCAGGCAATAAGCGATAATCGGCGCGAATATGGGCGACCGTGCGGTTATACTAGATATACTATGGACTCTCTGGCACTGGGCAATTTTCATCGGTACTGTTCCGAATACGCGGGCTTCGCAGCCTGCACTTCCAGCACCGCCAGATGAACGCCGACTGGTGCGCGGGAACTCGCGTCGGCCTGGAAATTACAGGGGAAATTCGAAAGTTTGCGTCATAGCCCTCACTATATCCTGATGGCGCGAATTCGAAATGTTCGATCCGCTATATACGGTTGATGCGACTATTGCAGCCGCTTATCTTCCGCCGCGCATTTTTTTTCCAACTCGAATAAACGCAATCCGAGCTCGGCCGAACTTTGCAGAGGACGCGGGCGTGTCGGAGATACTTTATGCGACGGGCAGTCGATATAATTTCTCGGTCGCTGGGCGAAAACAAGGCTTGATTATTCGCAGGCAGAGAGGAGAGAGAGAGAGAGAGAGAGAGAGAGAGAGAGAGAGAGAGAGAGAGAGAGCGTGGGCGAGCGATCGACTCGCTCGTACACACACTCGCGCTCGTCGCGGAGAATTAAGTGGTCGAGATAAAATGCTCACGGGCCGTGTCGCTGCTGCAGCTGCTCGAGAGATCGAACCGGTAAAAACTTAATTATGTGCATTGACTCTCTTGCGAATGTTTTTCTCGCGGTATACCTATACTTCCTGTCCGTCAAACATCGGCGGACATTGACGTAGCGGTACGTGTGTGTACGCGGGAGTGCGATACGCGCGATTTCAAAAGTACAAAAAACAATTAAACACGGGTCGATGCAGTTATTTCCCTGGAGGCTGAGCGGGCGGTACACCGAGAGTGAGAGACTGATGCTTCGATCCTGCATGCGCGCGTATGTGCGAAGAGGCATTAAAGCGATAGAACGGCGACAGGGCGCGGAAAAATAAAGCGCGGCAATGAGATTACAGAAAGGCTGCTGCTGTGTACTATAATCGAAGGGGAAATTCGCGTGCGCGAGTGAATGAGCCGATGCCGCGGGGTCGGCGTGCATCAACGAAGAGCCGAACTGAGAGGCCGCAATGTTCGTTAATGGAAAGGACCTCCGGTACACAGAGAGGCAGAGAGACAGCGAGAGCTCTGGTGCAGGCAGCGATCGATTTATCGATAGACAGATAGACACACTCTTGCTTTACAGGGGTGGCTAATTACGTTTATTACCCCCTGCCGGTTATGTGTTTGCATCGCACACATTTACCGCTTGAATCCCCGGGAGACGGGCTTGCGCGCAGGCCGGGCCTCTACTCCCGCCTATATACATATAGCTGTCTCGCTTCCTCAAGCCGAGCGTGCAAAGCAACTGCCACTGTGCGGCTACTAAAGCGCTTCCGATCGTCTCGTTATTTTCATTTCTTTCTGCTCTCGATGCTGCATACGCAATGTATACTTACGACAGTCGAAAAGGAATGTGATCGCGCCAGCGTAATCAAGCTCGGAAACCTTGCAGTTCGATATCGCGCTGATGTAGGTATTATACGCGAGACACGACGCGACGCTGGTACACGAGAGAGCTGTGGGGGAAATGAGAATGAATGTAATAATATATTTAATATTCGCCGGCTCTCCCGGTGGCTCCTCTTCACTCTCGGTATTACAAGCCAACCAATATTCTCGCCCCCGCGTTCTCCTCCCGCCTCCCCGCAAGCCCGCAGACTCGCGCCAGCCTTCTATCTCGCATCCTTTTTCCCCCGCGCACGGCACACGTGCTCCTCTCTCTCTCTCTCTCTCTCTCTCTCTCTCTCTCTCTCTCTCTCTCTCTCTCTCTCTCTCTCTTCCTCCGTATCCACAGTTTCTATACCGTGCATAATATACATGCGTATATGCGCTAACGTTCAAAGTACACCGACATTATTTCCGCTCTAACCGACAGGCTCGTCGTTTCTCCCTCGCGAAAAATTCCTACGATTTTCAGCCATTCTATGCCCCATACGCGGGTGTAATCGGTCCCAATTTCGCTGCAGCGCCTTAACGTGTCGTTAGAACTTCCGCCGAGGATGTATACGATATTCTTTCTCATAAGCTAATATCGCGCGCTGAACCTACAAAAATTTCATTCTCTCTTCGCGGGGGCGGCTGTCTTGAAAATTCCTCGCGGCGCAGAAGCAATCGCTTTAAGTGCGCCTCTCTCGGCTCCTGCACAATCCTCGCGGCTCCGTATATACACTGATACACGATGCACCCTTCTCTCTCTCTCTCTCTCTCTCTCTCTCTCTCTCTCTCTCTCTCTCTCTCTCACTCAGCCTTTCTTCAATGATTTTCCCGAAGCTGCCTCTCTGCTCCTCTGGGAGACTGATGCCATTATACTCAGCGCGCCAGCAAATTATACAAGTTTAAAGCGCCGCAAGCCCCGGTTTCGTGTGCACGTTGAGTATATTGTGCTAGTAGAAAAGGTCGAGATGGGCGAGACACTCGAAGATTCGCGTTTAGAGATCGATATTAGCGGCGTGCAGCCACCTCGGAATAGATAAAGCAAACTCGGCGAGGCGAGAGGAAGAGGCGAGAAAAAAGCTAAAGGGATACAGGAACGAGAGCCGTAAAAGAAGAGAAAAATTACTTCCTGCCGAGTTATTGGGTTATCGTGTGTATGATTAGCGCAAAAACGTGGCTAACACGTGTGGCGTGCAAAAAGCGCGCTCCGCCGCCGCTGCCACCGTTGAAAAAGGAGGAACGCGTGCAGTGCATATATGTATACATGTATATAGTCGCGCGGGAGCACGTGAGAGGACGCCCGGCTCTATATAGCGACGACGGCAGTAGCGGCGAGTCTTGATTTACGCGAGGTGGGCGTGCCCGCACGGAAGCTACAATTAGTTTATTAATCCCCGCGTCGGACTGACAGAGAACCGTCGCGGCTCTGATCCGGCATTACTCCTCTCGCTTCGCGCGCACTCTCTCTCTCTCTCTTTCTCTCTCTCTCTCTCTCTCTCTCTCTCTCTCTCTCTCTCTCGCTCCCTAAATATAACAATCAAATAAACGTGGGGCCCGCAACTTTTATACGGCCAATTAATTTGAACCTCATTAAATCAATAAAACTTCGCGGACTATCCCTGCTCGTAAAGCATCGTTCCTGGAAGCTGTATTGCAGCTGCTGCATGCTTCAGAAAGATAACTTTATTATTGCACTCTGATGATACTTTTATACTTTTAATTATAATTACATGCAGCATGTATAACATCGGTGCAGAATTACACCGAGTGCTGTATAATTGCATGCTTTCTACGAAATTTTCATTTTCAAAATTAATGTTTATTAAGCTACTTATTTTGATTACATTCCCTATGATTTTGAGAACTTGCCAGAATTGCGAACACTATACCAAAAGAGTCCTACAATAGCAACTGACGATTTCTCATTTTGTATATCATATCAGCTTGTTAGTAGAAAAACTGCGTTTCGCGGAGGTAGCATGGCTGGGCTGTAAATCTTGTAAAATCATAGATCGACGATGAATTTTACTATTGAAATCTCGTACGCAAAAAGATTCAATACAAAATTCTTTCTCGCATAAGCGCAAAACTTTCTAGGATCAAATTGCGAATTCCTGGATATTTCCTCAAAATAAAAATCCGGGAGAATTTCCCGAGTCCGTATAAACCCGGTTTATAGCATGTTTCTATTATATAATTTTATACCGCCATCGATGAGCCACATGTCGCGTGAGCAAAGTGTCGCGGGAAAAAATTATTCCGCACGTTGCGAGGATAAAGAAGAGTAAGAGACCGCGCGAGCTCTTTTCTGCACCGCGAAACTTCTCGTCGGGCGGCGCGTGCGTTACACATGTGTGTGCGTGATGCTCGTCTCTCTCTCTCTCTCGCTCTCTCAGCCTCCTCTCTTTTACGAGCTTTATTCATAGCGTCGCCTCGCTAATAAAAAGTGCGGCTGCGCGCAGAGACATTAAACTCCTCATAGAAAGCTAGTCGTCTGTATACACCTGCACTCGTTAACAAAGTATACATTATATTGCGTAAAAAAAGGGCGGAGGAAGAGACTGAACGAGCGCGCGCGCGCGAGAGAGAGAGAGAGAGAGAGAGAGAGAGAGAGAGAGAGAGAGAGAGAGAGAGAGAGAGAGAGAGAGATACGTGAGTCGGCGGCGGCGCGATCGTAAAAAGCCGACAGCGGCTTTTTTCGTCTGTGTTTTCGCAGAGTCGAACACGTACGCGCGCGCAGCTCGAGGGACGCGCGGCTGCAGCAAAAGTGCTGCGGATGGATATACAACCGGGCAAATCGGCCCGTAGCACCCCGCGATGCAGCAACAGCAGCCGCAGCTGAGGAGGCGCGTGCGAGAAAAGTATACGCTGATATCCTCCGCTCCTGCAGCCTCTTGAATCCTAACCGCCGAGAAGGAGAAAGAGCGAGAGAAGGAGGTAGAGGGAGGATAGTAGTGGACTGTTTTACGATCGGCTCGATTTTTCCCCTTTCGCTTCGATTTATGATACGCCAAAGAGAAATTATTGATCGCGGCCCCTCCTCTCTTGCCTCTTATTTGACTAACGCGTCTCTTTTTATGTCCCAGCCCTGTCCCACTCCTCTGCCTCTTCTCGATTCTCATTGGCCGAACGACGAATTCGAGTTTCAAAAGACCTGCAATGGGTCGCTTCTTAATGCGCGCACAATCGGCGCAATCGCTCGAGCCTTCATTTCGATGCGTTGCTGCCATGGAAGAGAGAGAGAGAGAGAGAGATAGAGAGAGAGAGAGAGAGAGAGAGAGAGAGAGAGAAGAAATATTTGCCTTTGCGTAACGCGCGAAGCTCTGATGACGGGATCACAATAATGCCGTAAACGCATTCACACAGATCCGCTACGCAGCAGTCGCGCCTTCTTTCCACGCGAGCCAGAAGCGTTGACCCCATGATCATTTATCGCGGCGTCTCCATACACACACACACACACACACACGCACACAACCGTCGACCTCTCCCCCAAGCAATTGCCGAGTCATGGCTATGCTAATGAGCCGGATAAATAATTCACCGACTACCGCGCTCGATATACTCGATCATTCTTATTGCGAGTCAATGGAATCAAGATTTTTCCCCGAGATAGCTTGGATTTCGCTTGAAATACGCTCTTTACATGTATACCGAGAACTTTTTTTTGGCTCGGAGGATACAAAGAGCCAACTTTCTTGGTTTTATTTTCGTGCCATACTGCTGACGTTGACCCTACAAGAGTTCTATTTCTTTTCGTTTGTCCAGAATTATAGCTGAAAACAAGTTGGCATTTAACGAGTAAATTTTTATTTACGATTGCCTGATGTGTTGAAGCATCGGTAATCAGAGTAAATAACTCATCAGGTCTACCAGATAGATGTGGCGCGCTATTAATTCCACGAGAATTCAGACTTTAAAGCCACGCTGTAGAACGCTTTCTTCGGAATAGAATTAGCTCCGATCGGATCAATAGATACTAATCAATAGATAATAATACGCCGGGCTGTGCCGTCATTCCGATGAGGCTTATAATACCGAGTTACTCGTCTTCAGCGATCTTCATCTGTACTGGGAATTTCATTTCATACATAAACTATACAAAGCAACGGTATTTTGGTGCCGCCTGTACGACACGAATATTGGAATTGCTTCGAAACCTGGTCTGCTTCATCCAACATTTTCACCTTAAATCTGATGATAAAGAAAATTTAAGTAGATTTTATATTTCTGGCATCACTAAATGAAATAGTACACTTGCCGGTTTGAGCATTTCGATGCGGAAATTCAAAATAGTCTCAATTAGAGCTAGTGATAATTTTTACGTTTACTTATACATAATTTCATTATTGATTTTATTTTCTCAAATTAGAGAAAGCTTTCTGTCCTGAATATATTTCTGTTACAGTTGTTGCAAATAGACTATTTAATTCTACATAGCTTAAAGTATGATTGCAAAAGACAAAAATTACTTGAATGCTTAATATATTGATATTTTTTAATTAGAAAGAAAGACCAAGTTGGCGAGTTGTTCATGCAAAGCGTAGGCGATTATCGTTCCAAACTCCCATTAGAAGTCGTTAAGGTAGTATTGGGTCGATGTATTTTCGCGGATTGCTTTGCGCTTCTAACTTTCTTTACTTTTTCTCGAAAATTGTCTATTTCAAGTTGGCTCTTTAAAAAAAAAACACGAGCATAACGCATGACTCTGAATTAAACTTCAGAATGATGTTCGCTATTTTATTTTCGATTCCGACAAGAGCCAATAAAGTTCTGCCGATCAATATCGCATAAAAAGCTTTTGCTCACTGTATTCGGCTTGGATTGCTATACGGAAGTGCTATACATTATTTGCACGGATAAAATTCTATAACAATCCAAGCAAGAACTAATTGCTCCCGAAAAAAACAAACAAAAAGAGATGGCTCGATTGTCTTTTTTTTTAATTTTCAGCCGGCTAACAAGATTGAAATGGACGCGGTGTATACCCGTAGCATTACAATTAATCGGAATAGAAAACAATGTAAAAGAATGACTTACAGCATCGTAGTGTCTGATCGATGTATATATCAAAGTTAACAAAGTTAAATTGATTATTGTTGATTAGAGCATCAGATATACAGCTTCGTATCTCTTTTTATCTCCTCTCTCTCTCTCTCTCTCTCTCTCTCTCTCTCTCTCTCTCTATTGCACTTGCAGGGGCTTTAATAGAATATCGAGCAATAGCGCCTCTTCGGTTCTGTCGCGCTTGCGCGAAAAAAGGGAAATTAACGGCTATAAATAAAAGTTGTAAATGACTTGTTTTTTTTCCTTCTTTTTTTCGTTCCCCTATACTGCTCCTATCAAATTGTTTGCGATCCATCGAAGCCCTGGCGAATCTGTACATTTGAAAAATGAAAAAAGCATAAAACCTCAGTCATAAATTGGCTGATCGGGCGCGAGTTCTGGGGCGGAGTATATGGCGCGCTCGGGCGACGCGCGATGATAAAAATCCGGTGGTGCTAAAGCTGCAGGGAAAGAGAGAGAGAGAGAGAGAGAGAGAGAGAGAGAGAGAGAGAGAGAGAGAGAGAGAAAGAGCGCTCGCTCGTTATCCGGCCCCATCCCCGAAACTTTCTGTAAAACTTGCGCGCGTGTCCACAGAAATAAAACTATATACGTCTCTTTTCCGCTGATCGATGCGGCATTAGACCGACAATGCTTCTCTCCGTGAAATCGCGTCTTTTTCAAAACTGCAGCACTGGTGTGTACGGCGGCGCACACGGACGAACCTCTCGGGTGTGTGTTCGTGTGCGGCGGCGACACCGGAGATACGCCGTTCTCGAATTTCCATACACGCTCGGACAAACCGAGCCAGACAAATGCGCACACATCCAGGCCAGAGTCGCGCGGAATATATTCACTTCCGGCAATAGATTTGCCTGACCTCTCCCCCTTCTGCGCGCGCGAGTGCGACGCATAGTTAGTTAGGGGTTAGGATCCCGCTCGCGCTTGTTTGTCCACGCGACAGAGAGGGAGATACTTGAGTCCGCGCCGCACAATCGGCCCATTGTGCCCCGTGATTTGTGAGGACGATTTTTTGACTTCCGCGCGCGGGGGGCGACGGCGCTGCAGCTTCTATATACTATGCGTGAGAGAGAGAGAGAGAGAGAGAGAGAGAGAGAGAGCCGGAGGTTCTATACCGGTTAAGGGTTGATCGATTTATGGCTCGGTGACGAAAGTTCGGGACACACGCGCGAAAAACTTACGAGGTCGACTGAATCTTCTTATATTCCCCACGGTTCCAACTTCCCTATTTTTTTCCTCGTGCATTGTTCATTAAAGCTGGCAAATCACTGAATACCAGCTGTATATTATACGCTCGTATATAGTCGCGACAACGCTACCATAAATTACCTGCCACCTTAGCGCGATATCGCAGGCCGATTAGCTGATACGTCCACCTATAAGCTTTCCACGGCGATCGGTTAACGATCGTTAAGTCGCGCGCGGGCTTCGTTCCAGACTTATAACGGGTTATTACGGAGGAGGGAAAAAATTCAATAATTATTCATCTCGCTTAAAGAGCTATGCAACTCGAGAAGAGAAGAAACGGTCGTTCATTATGTGTCACACGCTCGCGCTCATTAACGACACACACACGCACGCACGCACGCACACACACACACACACACACAAACACAGACGTATTATGTGTACAAGCGAGCAAGCGCGCGAGCTTTTACTTTCCGTCTAATTGGCTTTCGAATCCGCTACTTTTGCCTCGCGTTCCAGCCTTTTTGGATTTACCTCTGTACGTGTGCATAAGTCCGCCGCTAATTGGATGCAAGCGAGAATACCTCTCTCGTCACCGTAGGTATATCACTTGAGAAAAATGGTAAAGTCTGCTTTGTTGGACGGATGGAAAACGCGCGTGCTATCTTTCGGACTCATTCGATATTCGAAGCCGGATTTCGAGTTCGACCCCTATTTATTCAAGAGCATTTCGACACCTCGAAGGCACTTAAGAGGCTCTCTCGCGAGCCTCGAAAAGTCAATAGATCCCTTGGGAGTGCCAACGAGCGTCTTTCGCGTATACACATTCAGCCGGAGATCAAACAACAGTTATGCAGCGGTCTCCTCGCTCTCGACGACCAGTGCTACATCTTGCCTCGCTGCCTTATTATCCATATCTTACATACTGCACCGCGAGAATTTCGTTTTTTTCAATTCGAAAATACACGGCGGGCTAATCACGCAAGGGGATTAACGGAGTTGGGCCGGATTAAAAAAAAGCATCGTTCGTCGAGAGTTTAAATAGATTACTCCGAAATTCCCTCGCGTACGCGCGCGTGATTAGCTTTTTATTGCTAGGACAAACTAGTCCCGTGCGAGCGCGCGCGCGCGTGAGAGAGGCAGAAATAAAAATCAGAGCTGCGCCGCTGAAAAAACAAAACATCGAGCGAAGAGAAAAAATCCGGCTCCCGAAAAAGGGTATTTCCGCGCGCGCAACAGCGTCGGCATCAGGCTTTAGTTCCCGCCTCGTAAATTCGCGTGCCGGTGCATAGAGCGCAAAAATAATTAGCCGCGCGCGAGGTCTTCCCCTTATAATGGCGGGGACTACTGCGTTAGCGCAATCCAAACCGAGAGCGTTACCGCGCTGTTTTGTAATTTAAATTAATTGAAAAATATGCACTGTGTGCGTTGTGTACGTTCGATTGCGCGTGGGCTACAACAGCAGCGGCAGCGGAATATAACGGGACACACGTACACGCGCCGTACAGCCGCCGGCCAATCATTCGCGCCAGCCGGCAATAGCTTATTGGTTTTTCGCGCTGATTTGATTCATTATCATTCTTGTTATTTATATTTGCACGCTCGATTGCACCTCGCGGCGCGGCACAGCTGGCAGTCTAGCGAGGGGAAAAAAAAGAATTCCGCGGATTACGTCCGCGGCTATAGCAACGCCTGTCAAAATCTCGCTCTGGCTTCCCGCACGTATAACTTCTAATTCCAAGCGCCGGCGGACGGCCTATTATTGTCCCCTTTTCTCTCACGCGCGCGCGCGTCAACGAGATTTTACGTTTAATATTTTTGCGATGGTGACGTAACATAAAAAATGCTTTAGCGGGACATACAGCCACTGATATGCACCGGACGCTTTTAATGAGATGTACAAATATTTCTAAATTAACGCGACAAACGAGGATTGAAGGTCGGGAGCTACAGGGTGTTTTGTTTTTTGTACAGGTAGGAAGAACGTTTTTTTTTTGTTTTTTTCCCATTTTTTTTGCGCAGTGCGCGCGTACGCTCGTTAAAACGTTTGAAGCGTGAATAGCAATCATTATACCATACGCACGAGGCCCGAGTGCGTTGTTGCGTCTAAAGGCTTTGTGTAAACAACGATAATTCACCTAGTTGCTCAGGCAGGCCCAAGCGGTCGGAGGTGGCTGATTGTTTTCGAAGCTCTCGCGCGACTGCATCGCCTCTGTCTTTTTGTGATTTGTCGATTCTGAGACCGAGAGAGAAAGTGGACTCCTTTTTACTAGGTGAATTACTTCGACTTCGTTTTTAGAGTGGAAGAAAACGCTGTAATCATATTACAATGTTAGAATCGTATTTACAAAGAGCGATTTTGTGTACCCCAAAAATTTGATTTTGTCCTTTTAATTTCACACCGTGCGCGTACACACTGCAAATTTTAGCAGCCGATGCCAGGAGAAGAAGAGCTGCGCGTGTGTGTACGTATACGCGGGAGATGGAGACCGCAAGGCTGTCGAATAAGTCCGTAGCACACGCGAAGAGTGGACAGCGGCGCCGCGATAGGATGCGAAAAAGCAGAGAGAGAGAGAGAGAGAGAGAGAGAGAGAGAGAGAGAGAGAGAGAGAGCCGATCGGGAATTGGCGCGTCCGGTTCTTTGCGACTCCGCGCGCGCAGGGTAGTTTTCAGGCGAGAAAGGAAAGGAAAAGAGATAGAGCGGCAGCAAGATGCGTCTTTAATCATTCACGAGGGCCTGTCGGCGCGCGTTCTCGCGAGCGGCGGTCGAGCCTTTAAACGGTCCTGCTGAAATTCGTCTGGACGTCGTCACGCCGAAGGAAATTTAAATCCTCTTAAATATTGAAAGAGCCTTGGCTGCTGCTGCTGCTGCTGCTGCTGCCGCTTCTGCAGAGCGACGTCTATATGCGCTCTGGCTTGTGCACTACTGTCATGCCTAATTCATTCCTCGACTCGATCCTCTTTTCGCTATGACTTGTCGCCTCCTGAATGAAACATACGACTTATTTTCCAACTGCTCCTCGTGCGTTTCTCTCTTACTCTCCTCTCTCACTCTTACCGGTCTGCCTCGCTCGACTTTTACGTCGTCGGTTGCTTAGAAAAATTCAATTCAATCCTCTCACACGGCACACACTACAGACCAGCTAGACAACTTTATTATTGATGCGCCGCAGTCGTGCGCAGTGGAGCAGTGTGCGCCACTGTCCGTTGAATTAAATCCGCGTTTATTTTATTCAAATTCAGCCTGCGAGAGATCGAATGGCTCTAGTAAAAAATCTGCGAAATCCCACGAGGGAGTACATCATACGAACACTCAAGGAAGATTGTCTCTGCAGGCTGTGTGCGTTATACACTCGTACGCGCGCAAAAATAGGCCCGAGTAAGAGGTGAGACTGCGTCGAGCCGTAAGAAAGAAAAAGGAGAAACACGTTCGAGTAAAACGATTCAATGGCATTCCAACGAGAGCAAAACGCTCTCGGAACATTATACCGGCGCCGCGTGTGATACCGAAGTGTCTGAGTAGCTGTGTTCCGCGTAGGCTGGGCGAAAATTTGCATACGTTGTGCATAGGCGAACGAGGCTGAAAAAATGATTCCGTTCGGAAGAGTTCATTCTCCAGTTTGCAGTTCGCGCGCCAACGAGGCATTGTCGTAGACGTCAACCTCGCTCTTTCACTCTCGCGCGCAAGCTCTGAAATTTAATTAAATAATTTCACGGTTTTTCTCTCGCTATTAAGGAGTGCGGCGTTATAGACTGTATACGAAAGTGGCTCTTTCTATGCACACTTGCCGAGCTGCCGTCTCGAGATAATTAATTTCTCGGCTATCAAAGCTTTAAACGCGGCGATTTCGGTATCTCGTGAACAACAAAACGCGCGCGGACGTACATAGTCAGAGGACGGAGATTATTATCCGTACGTACGTACGTTCTACACGACGCGTATCAGACACAGCTGCAGCTCCGGGTGATGATTAGTTGCCGGCAGCTAAGAGGTTTCTCTTGCCGGGGGAGAGAAGAAGCCGCCCCGACTAGCTATCAAAGGACGCGCGTGGGTCTGATTAACCTCTCCCTCTGTGCGCGGGTCGAGTGCGGCTTTCTTTCTTACGTCCTGCGCAATCTCCATTGTCGATGCAGCAACGGATTCGATGCTACGCGGGAGGAAAGGTTTAATTAGATAGAGCCTGCCAAGTATTTCATTAGGTTAGCCCCGTTTTCAGGAAATTCATTAGAGCTGCGCTTTTCGATTTCTCCTTGATCGCGCGGCTCGGTCCGGTCGAGGTGATGGAGCTGCCGAGAGAAGATGAAGGCGGCAGAGGCTTTGTGTCGCTCACGTGCGCAGCGCGCGGCTCCTCTTTTCTTTTTTCTCACGTAGCTAATCGACAAGTCCAATCGAAAAGCGCGCCCGGCAAAGGACGCCGCTTGGCTTGCTTGCTTACTCTCTCTCTCTCTCTCTTCGTACGTGGGCATCTATTTTGCAGTCGTCGCCCGCTTCAAAGGACTCGCCCTTAGACGATCGCAATTAATTCGCGACTGAAGGGGGTTAATGGATTTCCATGACGCCATTGCGAGTTGAGCTGATCCCTGCCAGGCACCGCGAGCTCGTCAAGGGCTCCATAATGCAGCGCTGCGTGCAATTTTAAGCAAGCCTTTATTCCGCCACCTCCCTCCCGGCGAGTGTTCCTCCCCTCCGGGCCGGCACTCCACGAAATCCCGCCGCCGCCAGCACCTCGCACACGTATATAAGACTCCGGTCCAATTACCTCCTTGCTACGCCGGCTGCTGTTGGAAAGGGGTTGCATGATAGTTAATTACACCCCCTGCTCGCTCTCTCTCTCTCTCTCTCTCTCTCTCTCTCTCTCTCTCTCTCTCTCTCTCTTTCTCTTCGAGTCTTCCCCTATATAGGCAGCTCCTCTCTCTCTCTCTCTCTCTCTCTCTCTCTCTCTCTCTCTCGTTCCCCCCTTGTACCCGCTCGCACACCGCCACTGCTAATTACTATTTTTAAAACATTAAAAGTAAAGTTTGTTAAATGAGTGGGAGTTAATTATGAAGCTACCGGGTTGGAGGTAATTGGAGCGAACGACAAACAAAGGCTCGTACCTGCAGTTCTCTCTTTCTTCCTCTTTCCCTCTCGTAGCTGCCGCCGCCTCCGCCGCCGCTGCTCCCCTGTCTTTGTCGTTATTTCTCTTTGGCCTCTCTTTTCAGCCGAGGCGGCACTTTATTTTCACGGAAAATTTCTGATCCATCCCGCCGCCGCCACCAGTGCCGCCGTTAATCCCTAGCCACGCGGCCACTCGTTGTCCAGCTTTTTCATTCAACTTTGCCAATTAACTTGAAAGAACGCCGAGAGCTTTTTTGCCTTCTTCTTCTTCGACAACCCCCTCCTTCCCCTACAAGTGCAGCAGCAGCGGCTGCAGCGGGACTTTTTGCAGCGCCGCTTTTCCCAAGCAGGAATGCGACGCGTTAACGAGCCCCGTACGCGTTCACCTCCTTTCCGCAGCGATATTCCCGAAATAGGCCACGACTTTTCGTTATTTCCGCCGCGGCCCCATCAGTCTGCAGACTCGCGCGCACGCCCCGCGAGCAGGCGTGCAATGTCTCTTCTTCCTCCTCCTCCTCCTCGCACCGGCTACTCCGAGTTATGCCTCTAAAGAGCTTTCTATTTACGCTCATCTCTCGCCGGCTCTGTGCGCTGTGTGACGATTCAATTCGAAAAAGACAAATTTGTCTTTCGTGCGCTCTCTCTCTCTCTCTCTCTCTCTCTCTCTCTCTCTCTCTCTCGATGCCTTCGATTCCGACCTCTCTCGCTCTTCCTCTGCACTCTGCAGCGACTCTGTCGTGTGGCATGCGGCCGTAGTCACGTCGCGGCGGCGGCGGCGGCAAGAGGACAAAAGCTGCAGAAAATTAGAGGGAAAAGAGACCGGTGCGCCGAGAGTGGGACTGCGTATACGCGGAATGAAAAAGGTCGAGCGCGTGCTTTTCTGAGAAGCCCGCGCCACAAAGATGGAACTTGACGTATGTCCCGGCTCTCCCATTCCTTGTCCTCGTGTTTAGTTAATAGCCAATATTCCTCCTCCTCCTCCTCCTCCTCCTTCTTCTTCTTCTCCTTATCTCCCTCTTCCTTCTTCTCGCGCTCTTTCATTCCCAAAGCCTCCATACTCGGCTCGCCCAAAGAGCCTCTCTTATAATGCCTTTTAATTCGGAGGGCATTTCTCAGCTCGTGCGTCGTGAATCCATCATCCGTTTGTTTCGCCTCGCACGCATACGTGAGCACCAACTGTCCCCCAAAAAGCATTTTAAATTACGATTACCGGACTATTACCGAGCGCTGCACTCTTTCGAAGCTGCTTTAGCTCGTCGGCTTAATCGCCGCATAAAATTAAACGAGCGCCTTCTTCATTCGGCTACTTCGCATGATTTCTTTTCCCTCCCCTTCTCGCACGCGATTTGCATAATTGATGACTGAGTAATAAGTATCGTGACAATGGAATGCACCGCGTAAAAATCGTCGACTCGAAAAAAATTACGTGCCCTCGATTATCACAGCGAAAAGTGCGCGGAACCCGCCCGTTATAGCTACCGGTCATTACAGCCGTGCGCTCTCGAGTATCAGTTAATGGTACGCCATTATTGTTATTATTATTATTATTATTATTATCATTATTATCATTATTATCATTATTATTATCACCGTCATCGGCCGTTTGGGGTCATTTGAGCGCTCGCGATTATGCGAACGTCTTTGCACAAGCGTCCATTATCGCGGGCCCGTATTATCGTCATAAGTGGGCAAAAATTGCTTATCTCCCGAAAACGTTGCTCTTAATATGCAAACGGAAGCTTCTGTTTGCGATGTCCGCCTTGCCGTACCTGCAACACATCTACTTACACGTATACTTCTGCAATTTTACGTACATCGAGAGTGGCTCTGAATAATTGACGCTAAATCGTTAATTTCGATCGCGGTGCATTATGCAAAAGAGTACAAACGTAAAAGCTGCACGAAGCACGGAGTGCGCGGCATTAGTATATAGAGAGCCAGGCGGTTTCTCTTTCGTTAGCTTTTATTTGTCGGAGTAGTCGCGGGGGGCAGCTATATACACTATACACAGCAAAGAAAGAGACGACGCGAAAGCAGAGCGATTCTGAAAGAGTAGAGGAAGACGCGGCGGCGGCGGTGGCGGCGGCGGTGGCGACGACGACACTCGTTCCGCGATTGGCTTTGCCTAGCGAATTTATCGAGATCGACGTCGAGTCGAGTACAATTTGTTGGAAAGCTTACGTGCTTCCCCTCTCTGCGTGTACTATACCACACAGCTGAATGAGTTTCCTCGCTCGAGAGTGTGTCGTATACGTGTATACGTACACAGGCTTAGAAAGGCTCGCGTCGATACGCGAGAGTGTATAATGCATTAGATGCGAGAGAACGAGTGGGGGGGTATATCTACAGTACAGTCGTGTAGATTATACTCGGCTGGTATACGTACGCGTGGGGGGAGAAACGCTTTCTTAACGCCGCACTTTACTTTGGCACAAATTAATTGGCAATCTCCGGAGAGCGCGCGAGGGCTTAAGTGGCTTTTTTCCCCGGCGGGGCCCGCGCTGCGTATTATACCGATATGCATTATATTACGCGACACTCGAATGCGTGAGTGCGCGTGTGTGGCGGAAGAATATAATACGCATCGAGAGGAGAAGTGCAGTTAAAACTCGCTTTCGAGCCGCAACGAGCCTCGAGTCAGCTGCAGCGCCAAAGTGAAAGTTTATTACTCGGCATGAAATTATCCGAACGAGCCTTGTATGAGTGAGTTTCATCCGTCGTCAGTATTACTCGCCGCGCGCAAAGATACACAGCTGTATGTATAGGAATGCTCAAAAGAGAGAGAGAGAGAGAGAGAGAGAGAGAGAGAGAGAGAGAGAGGTGAGTGATGAGGTCGGAGATTAAAGCTGCAGTAGAATATCGTGTTGATTTATCATTAGCGCGGCATTGAGGCGGAGCAGGAGCTGGCACAATAGGCCCCATTGGCCCCCTACCGTCTATACGTGTGTGTGCGAGCGCGAGTATCCCTCTCACTCTCTTGTCTCGGCGTCTCGCCCCCGCTCGCGGACGGCAAGCTCGTCCAAGGATGAATGCCCCAGGTATAGCCGGGGAGCTGAGGCAACAGCGACGGGCCTCGATAAGCATTCAGATTAGTGTGACGCCTCGAACGTGTTTACGTTTAATTACGCTAAGAGTCTCCGTTAGGCTGGACCGCTGCCAGCCTCGCGCCAGTCGCCGCGGCCTTTCACGCTGCTGCGGCTGTATAACGTATTCTTTTATTTTCGGATTTTCCCCGTCCTTCCGCGGCAACCCTGATGATTATGTCCCATCGTCATCGGTCGCTGCTGTATTAACAAGGTAGCTTCCAGGGTGCGAAAACAGCGCTTGTTACGTGGCAGAGGTACATGGTCGGGGATGAATATTTAAGACGCTCAACAAGTTGCGGATTTTTCTTTAATCAGAGCCCGAGCACCTTCGCTGCAGCTGCCGCCGCATCGAGCTCGTTTTCAGTGGAGCGCTGTACTACTCCGCCCTCTAAACTGCTGCTTATGCCGCAATAGCTCCTCTTATACAGCGGCTAACTCTCCCGTCGTCCTCGTCCTCGTTGTCGCGTTGCGGTTTTAAATTTATCCCTGTTTTTCGCCTAATTGAATAGCAGGAATATTTTTTAGTTATCCAATCAATTAACTTGGCTCCGCAGACGCTCGGCGCGGATTCCCGTATAAAATAAATCCACAGCGCGCCGGTCTACGATCTATTTAATTTCGCGCTTTTTTGCCTCCGATCCACTCACGGCTGCATGTGCTTTTTTCTTTTTATTTTATTAGCGGGATTGCAATCGGCGAAAATGGCGAGAGCTTTATTTGTGCCGCGTCGGCTGTAAATCCAGAAGGTATAAACACTCTTTTTCCCACCAGCCGATATACTCTCTAAATTTGAAGCAGCGAAAGCTCGCTGTTGTATGCACTGTTCGCAATACCTATATGTTGCAAAGAGATTAGAAACCGAGTTTTCGCTCTCATACAAATCGAGGGATTCCTTACAAACGCTTTGTGTGCACATCTGCTTACACGTATAAGCGCAGTCTACTAGCTCTCTTATGCTCTTGCCGCTACACCACTTTCACTTTTACTCTTCTTACGCGTCTACGTCCCGTTCATTTCCTCCGCCGTTGCGCCGACTACTATACCACTACTTCTTACTCTTCTTCTTTTGGCAAAGAGAGAAAGAGACGCGATCGCTTACAGCACGTGAAAAGGTGCCGCGGCGCGTTTGTTTGCGCGAGGAAAGCTCGGCCCGCCGCGGGCTACTGCTAAAGTGAAGCGAGAGCTTTTAGCGGAGTGGCTGATTTATCAATGTATTTATTCCGAGATATTGAATTCATTTAGTTAAGTAGTGCGCGAAGCCGGAGATCTCGGCTACGGCTGCTCCACTTAGCGGCCGGCAATCTCACTCTCCCGCAGCAGCTCTTAGCCGAAATTCCGAAGGAACGGCGCTTTATTTCATCCGAGCAAGCACAGAGCGCGAGCCTTGAATAGAAGAGCAGTGGCGGAGAGTACGTTATCGAGCGGACTCCACTCCGGCGAGTTGCATTCGGAGAAACTCGCACGACGTTTTGTTTTAATTAGAAGGAAAATCGAGATGTATAAGCGCAGTGTAAAGCGCGCTCTCCGGAACGTTAATTGACCGGTCGGGATCGCGATCGGCGCGAGTTTACACGCGCGCGGCAGCGTTCCGGGACCACAGCTTCAAAATAAATATCGCACTCGGCTCTTTCTCGCGCTCGCCTGCAAAGAGAGCGACGCGAATAAACCAGACGAGGGAGAAAGAGAAAAAGCTATACACAGCTCTCTTTTATTTACCCTATCCACGTCGTGCGCGCGCGGTTTATAACCGGGAGCGATCGCGCGTCTGCCTCCGTTATTTATTTATTTTTCTAGAGATTTTTCGGGGAAAATTCAATTATGAGATAACACGTGCGCCCGCGCGCGCCAGGGAGAGAGCACGCGGGCTTTTGTATAATCGCTGAAAAATTGGTCGACGGGGCTCGCGCTAGTAGCTGTGTGTGTGTGTGTGTGGGTGTAGGCGAGAAGCCCCTTTTAAAGCTTTTTCGGCCCGACGGCGGCGACGGCGTCGCACCCCTCTTAGCCGGACTGCACTTTCTCTCTACCTCCCGCGCTCACTGGCGAGCGCCTCTCGCTCTGTTTAATGCAGTCCATTAGAGTGCATTTAGATCGGGGGATAGTTAAAGCGCTGCGATGCGCCTATACCGCCCGGCAGCGCGTCCATGGAAAATTGTATATTATACAACCTTCCCTGGTAGAGAAATAACCTAACGAGTTAGCTAGCTTAATAACGTTAAGCTACTATCAGTAAGTAAAAATAAGTTTAACGTTAAAAAATTGTAAGCTTACAATAAGTTTACGGTACCTTAAACGTAGGGCTATAATACGAACATAACCTTTTTTGTACTTATAATAAGATTTATAATAATAAATAAAACTACTTCATTACTTTGTCTCCTACGAAATTTTATGCTAACTACTTAGTGCGTGAACTAGAAAAAATAAAGTTTCATTACTACAGTGCAAGTGAGAAAGATAAATATAGTAAGAGAGAATGGTAGGGAGAGAGAGAAAGGAAGTGTATACATGAGCACACAGCACACACACAAGCATAATATGGTTTAACCGTCGGTCATCGTCGCGATCATGTGGCATGCTGTTCCAAAATTCGGAAATTGTTTCTATAGCGCAGTTTGAAACAATAAAAGTATAATTAATAGTGAGTGAATAGTTAGTAAATAAAGTTTTTGAAAGTGTTTGTAATCGACTGCGATAACAAAAGTTTTTATTAAGTTTGGAGCAAATGACTCCATAACCTAAAACTTTGAATATATTGTACTCTTTTTTCAAGACATTAATAAGATAAGATGAGCCCAAAAAGAAAATTGAGTAGCAAGATCTATCGTCAAAAAAAAGAGAAAATAATGGATAATTTATTAGAAGAATATAATGCAATAATAGAACTAGCAAGTGTAAGTGATACATTAGACACAAACCAGACTTTACACAGTGAATCATCAAGTCATTAAGGTTGTCCTCGAGAAGAGAATAATAGTTTTTCAGATGAGTCTGAAGAAGAGTTACTAGAGGATCAAGATTCGCAATCAATTATGGCTCTACAATTACAGCGCTGGATTGTGGACACGAAGACACCTCAGGCACATTCCGACAAACTCTTAAAGATTATGAGAGAGAGAGAGAGAGAGAGAGAGAGAGAGAGAGAGAGAGAGAGAGCGAGAGAGTGCTATCTTGACATTGCCAAAATGCACAAAAACTTTTTTAAAAAGTGATGTCAAGTTTAATGTGGAAGAAATGGAAGTGGCTGATGGTACAAGTGGTGAATTTTTTCACTTTGGATTAAAAAAGAAATTAGAAGATTCTGTGATAGTTGAACTGCACGAGTCTAATGTTATAGAATTGATTGTCAACATTGATGGCTTTTCGCCATTTAAATCTAGTAATCTTTCTGTTTGGCCAATTCTCGTTAAAGTATATACAAAAGGTGATCAGTGTTATAAACCTTTCAGTGCTTCGGTGTATGCTGGCAATGGTAAACCCAAAAGCTCGGCTGAGTACTTGAAAGAATTTGTTTATGAAATTCAAGATTTAATGGCTGATGGACTTACAATTAAGAACAAGCATTTAAAAGTGAAAATTAAATTCGTCTGTGATACGCCTGCAAGATCATTCATAAAGTGCATAGTTAGCCACGTAGCACTTCATGCATGTGAGAGATGCAGAGTAGTTGGTGTACAAGTGAATAGTGTCACAGTATTTTTAGGCGTTGACCGTCCAAGAAAAACAGATGATGATTTTCGAAATTTTGTTGACCCACAATGCCATACCGGAGTGTCATTACTCAATAATTTAAATCCACCACTAGGTTTGGTATCCCAGTTTGTTCTGGATCCAATGCATCTTCTCTACCTCGGGTGTGTTAAAAGGATTCTGGAATATTTTATGCAGCCTTCCAAACACAAAGTTCGACTAAGTGGATTGGAGAAAAATGAATTGGAACGACGGAGTGTTCAAATTCATCCAAATATACCAAAAGAATTTCCAAGAAAATTAAGACCAACAAAAGACTGGACCAAATATAAAGCAGTAGAGTACAAATTTTTTATACTCTATGCGGCACCAGTGATTTAAAAAAAAATTATTGTCCGTTGAACTGTATGAACATTTGATGCTGTTCGTTGTAGCACGCAGACTGATGTCCAGTGAGAACCCACTTGTGCACATTCCTCTAGCTCGACAATATTTGAAGTGCTTTGTTGAGAAGTCTGTTGACTTTTTTGGAGTGACATTTATGTCACTAAATATTCATAATCTTATTCATGTATGTGATGATATACAGAATATGAATATGAGTTTTAACGAATTGCATTTTCTTTTGAGTCGTACCTAGGAAAAATGAGTAGTGCTTTACGGCCACCAACACATATAGTGTCTCAGTACAGCAGAAGACTTCAAGAACATGAAATGTTTGATGAAGAGACGCCCAGTAACAGTTCAGAAATTTTAATTCTACAAGAAAGAAATAAGGAGATTATAAAAATAAAATATGGTGGAATGATTTTATCACCTCAAAATCCAAATAGTACAGTTTTGTTAGATGACAGAAGTATAGCAGAGATTATAAGACTATATAAAAATGGTGACAATATTCGCATGATAATTAAAAGATATTTGAAAAAGGAAACAATTTTTAACTCTCCTTGCGAGTCCAGTATCCTCAATATGTGGGAAGTCAGTCGGCTTTCATCTACAATAATAGATTTACCGTTGAATTCAGTTATTAAAAAATTTGTGAAACTACAGATCAACTACTGGATCACAGAAGAGACGAGAACATTTGTAATGCCACTCCTTCACCAAAACAGTTTCAAATAAATACATATAGTTGTGCAAAAATAAAGTGCATTTTGGCTTACTATAAAATACTGTTTTTAAAGAGTATTTTTTGCACCACGTAGGTAAGTCAAAAAACAATTTCTTAATTATATATATTTTGTTTAAATTTTATAGCATGATCAATTAGTATGCACAATTCAATAGTTTCAGTTAATAAAAATCAATGAAAGATAAGGCTTTAACAAACTAACCTCAATTCCGCAATTCAAATTTACCCGCGTTTAATTCTAGCAGAAAATATACAAAGTCGATTTAACACCTCTTCAAAAGTTTTCTTTTATAGTTGTGCAACACACGTGATTCTTGTTTGAATATTGTGCACACATTTTATTTTGTTCATTTCAAATAAATATAGCAGCTAGATAATAATGTTACTTAAATATTAATTTGTATATACAGAGAGAGAGAGAGAGAGAGAGAGAGAGAGAGAGAGAGAGAGAGAGAGAGAGTGCGTGTGTAGTGTATAACTGTGACCATAACCCCAAAATTTTGTTTATTTACAGGATGTCTGATAAGGAGTATGATGAACATTCAAGTGACAATTTGCAAGACTTCAGTTTTGTTCAATTTATTCATAGAGGGAGAAAGAAGAAAGTGGAAGCTATTGACATTGTGCCTAGCAAGTGGCTAGATTATAATAAGAAGAACAACCGGATGTTTACCAAGTTCCTCGATAGCCCATATACTGATGAAGATATTACAATGCTGCACAATTTGGTGAGAGATAATGTTGATGCACCTGAGGATTGGCCAACGTATCCAGTCAAAGTGTTGGGACGAGCGACTACTTATGCTCTTGCTATGATAAAAATCAAGAGATTGGAGACAGAAGAAAATGTTTTTACGGCAGATTCTGATGAAAGCGCTTCTGGAATACAGGATAAAGTCTGCTGTTCACCAGAATGCAGCAAACGATAGTAAGTTAAAAAAAATCTTATATTATTTTTGAAGTGTCATTTAACAAAATTATTGCACTTTCTTGCAGAATCAATCACATCAGAGATTTCATGTGCTTCAGTTGCTAACAGTCATTCAAATCAGAAAAATCCAAACGATGAAACGGTGGAGGATGAAGCCTCTGCAACTAATTCACCTGCTGCTGCTGCAACAAACACGATGGAACCAAGTGAGCCAGACAATGGATCTGCTGTGTCATTGCCTCATTCAGATTTTGCCGTTGAAGATGGAAATATCATCCATACAGAAGATGGAACTGCTATGGAAGAATTACAATTCCCTGTGGTTGAAGTGGAACATTATAAAACAAAATCAGGTTTGACTTCCGTTTATAATCAGTTACATTAAGAGTCGCTGCTATATTGTAGCATATAATTTTCATTATCTTTATTAAGAGTCGCTGCTATATTGTAGCATATAATTTTCATTATTTTTATTAATAGTATATTGTGCAACTGGGGGGGGGGGGCGATTTCTAACCAGGGTGAGATTTGAGCACGAATTGGAGTCGGGGCGCCGAAAGCGCCCGAGACAGAGACGAGTGCTCAAATTTCACCCGACGTAGAAATTGCCCCCCCCCCTTGTTGCACACTGTACTTTTTTTGACAAGTGCCTGTAAAGACCCGTTTTCATGCATATAGAGTGAATGGTAAGTTGCGCATTTTGAGTCGTAAACCACTCTCTTTAAAAAAATATCAATATTTTTCAAAAATTTTCAAAAATTTTTTTATTTTTGAGTGTTTTTGAGTTATTATGAGTAGCGGGAGGGAATAGCCATTCTCTCCCGCATGCTCGAAATGAGCAGCTTGCCTTTCACTTTAGTGTTGAGAAAAATGTTTTATAGACTTTGAGACGATAGTGTTGGCTCGGCTAAATAATATTACCAATGAAATTCAAGAGCTAAGAACCACTGTGGAAAGCTTAGTAATGAAGCAAAATGAAATTACAGAGTATTTATTGGACAAAAAAGTTGTCCAAAACAAAAATTCAGCAATCGATTTCTTCAAAAAATATAATTTGTCACTACCGATTGAGGATATGGATAAATTTCATGCATTCGATGATGAACTGAGGAAGAATGCATTCCTTAA